>NC_088879.1:3540827-3754005 GCF_032884065.1 Artemia franciscana | reverse complement strand
TGGCTCTCCGCACATAAATAATTAAAACGAAATTTGCATATTAATTAATTGCAATTAATCGGAAGATTTTGAGAAAAAAGAAGCGAAGGAGAAGGCCTAGTTGCCCTCCAAGTTTTTGACTGCTCAAAAAAGCAACTAGAACTTTTAATTTTTTACAAACGTTTTCATTGGTAAAAAATATACGTAACTTACGAATTAACTTACGTAACAAACTTCTATATTCGTATGTTTTAATTGCGTATATGAGGGGGTTCAACACTCGTCGATACCTCGCTCTTTACACTAAAGCTTAGATTGTGTCCCAATTCCTTAAGAATGACCTCTGAAACACAAAGACCGTAGAATAAATAGTTGAAATTACTAAAAATACTTTAGCGGAAAGAGTGAGGTATAACGAGGTTTTAATGCTGCTCCTTATAGACATATCTTTGCATGAGCCCCTCAACGAAATAAAAAGTGATGAAATAATGCATGCAAAATTCAAAGGTGAAAAGTACAATATATGGAAAACAACCGACATTGCTACAAAGTACTCTTTGCTCTGGGATAAAGCGCAGTTCTACGTTATTGCTTTTCCTACGTCTTATCTTGTTGAAGCGGCATTTAGTCGTGTTTCTCAAATGTTATCAAAAGATCGCAATAGACTTGACATTGTGAAAAGGGGTGATCTTCGACTATCATTAACATCAATAGAACCAAATATAAATAAACTCGCCGAGAAGAATCGACCACTGGGATCTCATTGAATATTAAATTAAAAAAAAAAGTTTATTGTAACGGTAAGTAAGGAGCGACATTAAAACTTAAAACGAACAGAAATTACTCCGCATATGAAAGGGCTTTTTCTCCTCAATGCCTCGCTCTTTACGCTGAAGTTTGACCCTTTCTCTTAACTCTACTTTTAAAACAGTAAGAAACCTTAGCGTAAAGAGGGGGGCGTTGAGGAGGAAAAGTCCCTTTCATATACGGAGTAATTTCTGTTCGTTTTAAGTTTTAATGTCGCTCCTTACTTTCATTTCAAAAAACTTGTTTTTTTTTGTTTTTTTTCTGAAAGTTTTGAATTGATGCATGTCTGAATTTGGCTCTCCATACATAAATTATTAAAATATAATTTGCATATTAATTTTTTTTGCTAAATGGCTTTCTCTTAGTTTTGATCAGACGATTTTGAGAAATGAGGGGTGGGGAAGGAGGCCTAGTTGCCCTCCAATTTTTCGGTTACTTAAAAAAGGCAACTAGAACTTTTAATTTTTAACGAACGTTTTTATTTGTAAAACATATACGTAACTTAAAAATTAACTTACGTAACAAACTTTTATATTCTTATATTTTTGATTATATATATGAGGGGATTTGTCCCCTCGTTAATACCTCGCTCTTCACACTAAATCTTAAGTTTTGTCCCAATTCTTTAAGAATAACCCCTGAATCAGAAAGGCCGTAGAATAAATAGTTGAAATTACTAAAAATAATTTAGCATAAAGAGCGAAGTATTTATCTCCTCCTAAATACCTCGCTCTTTGTGCTAAAGTATTTTTAGAACCCCTAATATGGGTAATAATCTCTGTTCGTTTTAAGTTTTAATGCTTCTCCTTACTTTCAATTGAAAATTTTTTTTCATGTTTATATTTTCATTGTTGTTTTTTTTAATAGTAATGCTAGAAAATAATGCGCCATTTTCATTGAATTTCTCTTCCCCAATGAGATATTCCTCCAAGGAAAGATCCTCCTATATAGCCCCCTCCCCTCAACCCCACACCCAAACCAAAAAAATTCCCCTGAAAATGTCGGTACACTTCCCAATAACCATTACTGTATGTAAACATTGGTCAAAGTTTGTAACTTGCAGCCCCTCCCCAAAGACGTAGATATGGTAAGTCATCCCCAAAGACATAGTTATTATGGTTTTCGACTATGCGGAACAAAATGGCTATCTCAAAATTTTTATCCGTTGACTTTGGGAAAAAAATGAGCGTGGAAGGGGGCCTAGATTCCCTCCGATTTTTTTTTGGTTACTTAAAAAGTAACCAAAAATGATTTTTTTTTTTAAATAATGCTGTAAAATCCAGCAACTCTTCATGAAAATGCTCTTCCCTGTGGTAAATTCACCCATAGAAACATCCTCTCACGTATCCCACTTCCCCTGACCATAAAATTTTTTATACATTAAACGTTGGATCTCACACGTTTTATACTTTAAATGTCTTTTTGTGTTGGAGAAATTTTTGGAGGGAGGGGACTGTTTTTCTAACTTGTTTTTCTAAGAAAAATGTTTTTCTTGCTTGTAAAAATGAATAGAAAAATATACATATATATATATATATATATATATATATATATATATATATATATATATATATATATATATATATATATATATATATATATATATATATATATATATATATATATCGGATTTTCTGATTTTCCGATTTCGCGAAAATATTTGTCGCACGTTGGGATCCCTCATGATCTTAAAAAGGATCACAACTTAAGTGAAAACAGATCTTTCTTCAAATATAAGTATGCTACAAGAGTAGCCTATGTTTGAGTTGGAATCGTAGCCTATGCAAAAAAAAATATGGAAGGAATTAACAGCTAGAATTTTTTTTATCAGAATGTTTCAATCCAAAATTTGAGATAGCATCCTGCTTTCTATGGCTGTAATGAGAGAAAGGTTAAGATGGCTAGGGCACGCTTTGTGGAAAAAGGATGAATTATTACCAAATACAGTCCTTTTTGGCTGGCCGTCTAGGGCTAAACAGAAAGCTGGTCATCCGCGGTTGGTGTGGGAGGATTTCATGAAGAAATATGGGGATTCATGGGGAATATGGGGAGGATTTATATATATACATATATATATATATATATATATATATATATATATATATATATATATATATATATATATATATATATATATATATATATATATATATATATATATATATATAGCAGGCACGTACGCAAGAAATTTTTTTTTCGAGGGGGGGGGGAACCTCGAAACAGCAGATATAAAGTAGCAATTTTTTATTTAGCAATGCAAAAAGCACGTATATCGGAAAATACAGATTAACTTTAATTTGTAGTATTGTAGCGGATGGGGGGAAGAAGACTGGAGCCTCAAAAGTACGTTTTAGGCTCAGGTTGTGTTCATAGCGATTTAGAACCAGTGATTAATCTATTATATCCCACTGAAAGGGAAATTTTAGGGTTAACAGTGCGATATGGGTGTTGCAGGGGGTAGTTCTCCTAATGCAAAAACGTAGATTTTAATGAAAAATAATAGTTTCCAAAATTGATCCATAAAAGCTGTACTTTATCCTGAAAAGGGGGGATAAACGCCCTAGTATCAAGGATAATTCTATTTTGCCGTGGAAAGCAAACTCTCTTTACAAAAAAACAACAACAGTACAATTGCTAATTACTTCAAAGAGGGTAAAAAGTTGGACAGAAAACGTATTAATAATTGGGCAGTGACTTGACCTGATAATTGCATGCTGTAAAATCCTCCAAAAAAGGCTTCACAAATGTATCTAATTCTTAATAAACGTCCTATTTTTGCCAGAAATCCCAAGAAACCATTGGGAAATTAAAAATTTCACAAAGTTTCAGGCTAAACAAATGAATTTCAATTAACCTAGGAAATGACAACAAGCTACTGTTGTCGTTTCATGTGCAATTATTTGGTTCCTTGTTGGGTTTAAAATATTCAATAGGATATCACCCGCGAGGCGATTAGTTATCTGATTGTTTGGTACTTAGACAGGGAGATGATTCACAACAGTGCATTTTAATGTCAAAACATCCCAGCTCTCATTGAACCGTCAGACAAATAAATAGGGTAATTAACTGAAAACAGATCTTTCTTCAAATATAAGTAGGCTATTTTTGAGGTGGATTCGTAGCCTATGCAAAAAGAATTCTGGAAGGAATCCACAACTAGAATTTTTTTTATCTGAATAGTCCAATCAAAATTTTGAGATAGCATCCTGCTTTCTATGGCTCTAATGAGAGAAAGGTTAAGATGGCTAGGGCACGCTTTGCGGATGAAGGATGACAGATTACCGACGATTGTCCTTTTTGACCAGCGGTCTAGGGCTAAGCAGAAAGCTGGTCATCCACGGTTGGGGTGGGAGGATTTCATAAAGAAAGCTTTAAATGAAATGGGAATTTTCTGGGAGAGTGTAAAGAGGGAAGTTTTGAATATATTGGATTAGAAGAGGACTGAGCTTAGCCGTGTTGGCCTCAGAGGGCTTGGTGCTGCGGTAATTTGTTAGTAGTAGAAGTATTTTTTTGTTCAGAATAGTTGAAAGGCCGAACAATTATACCTTTCGAGATACCACGATCCTTCTGGGAATAGGTCTAAGTTATTAAATTTGCCCGTCGCTTACGTAGCCTATTACAGGGAAGTATACATACATTTTTTGAATGCGGGAGTATTTTCTGCAAGTGAAATTTTTTACGAGGAGAATTTCCCATGGCAGGTAAGTTACTAGGGGGTAAATTTCTCATGACAAATTTTACACCAGGGGAATTTGCTAGAATTCTTACACGAAGTTTTGCCGTAACACCACGATCCTCCTGGGAATATGTCTAAGTCATACATTTTGTCTGTTGCTTACGTAGTCTTTTATAGGGAAGTATACATACATTTTATGAGTGGGGGAGATTTTCTGCTAGTAAAATTTTTCACGGGGAGAATTTCCAATGAGAGGGAAGTTTCTAGGGGGTGAAATTTTCAGGAAAAATTTAACACCAAGGGAATTTGCTAGAATTCTTATACGAAGTTTTACCGTAAAAAGCAGGGCGATGAGGGAGGGACAATCCCTTTCATATACAGAATATTTTCTGTTCTTTTTAAGTTGGAAGATATACTATCAACCATAAGTTGTCGAGCCAGCTCTTACTAGGTTTTATTTCTCGTTTAAATCTCTTTAATTGCATCTTCAAGATAGATCATTGGCAGGTGGTGAGAACTCCTTGATGTGGCTGAATTAGCGCATTGGATGTTTCCTAAATTTGTGAAGATACATTTGTTATATGGTTTTAAGATATATAAATAAAAAAAAAACATTTTTTTTACTGAAAGTAAGGAGCGACATTAAAATTTAAAACGAACAGAAATTACTCCATATATGAAAGGGGCTGTTCTCTCTTCAATATCCCGCTCTTTACGCTAAAGTTTGACGCTTTCTCTCCACTCCATTTTTTAAAACATTAAAAAACTTTAGCGTAAAGAGCGGGGTGTTGAAGAGAGAATAGCCCCTTTCATATACGGAGTAATTTCTGTCCGTTTTAAGTTTTAATGTCGCTCCTTACTTTTAGTTAAAAAAACTTGCTTTTTATTTATTCAATTTCTGAACGTTTTTGAATTAAAGCATGTTTTGATTTTGGCTCTCCACACTGGAATAATTAAAACGAAATTTGCCTATATTTTTTTTTTGGGGGGCTAAATGTTTTTCTCATAGTTTTGATCGGATAATTTTAGAGAAAAGGAGCAGAGGAGGCCTAGTTACCCCCCAATTTGCGGCTACTTAAAAAGGCAACTAGAACTTTTAATTATTTACGAACGTTTTTGTAACTTACGAATTAACTTACGTAACGAACTTCTATATTCGTATGTTTTTACTACTTATATGAGGGGGTTCGCCCCCTCGTGAATACCTCGCTCTTCATACTAAAGCTTATATTGTGTCCCAATTCCTTAAGAATGGCCCCTGAATCACAAAGACCGTAGAATAAATAGTTGAAAATACTAAAAATACTTTAGCGTAAAGAGCGAGGTATTAGAAGGAAGTGAACCCCTCATATGCGTAATAATTTCTGTTCGTTTTAAGTTTTAATGCTCCTCATTACTTTCAGTTGAAAAGTTTTTCATATTTTTTAAATGCTGGAAAATTCTGCGCCCCCTTCATGGAAATTCTCTTCCCCCATGGAAACTTTTCCCCACAATCGCTCAACCTCCCCCAACCAAAAAATTCACCTAAAAGCGTCAATACACTTCCCAAAAACCATTACTACATGTAAACACCGGTCAAAGTTTGTAACTTACAGTCCCTCCCACGGGGACTATGGGGGAGTAAGTCGTCCTCAAAGACATAGTTATTAGGTTTTTCGACTAAGTTGGATAAAATGGCTATCTCAGAATTTTGATGCGGTGAATTTAGGAAAAAATGAGCGTGGGAGGAGGCCTAGGTGCCCTCCATTTTTTTGGTCACTTAAAAAAGGCCCTAGAACTTTTAATTTCCGTCAGAATGAGTCCTCTGGCGACATTCTCGGACCACTGGGTCGATACGATCACCCCTGGAAAAAATACGGCAAAAAAAAAAAAAATTCAACATTTTTGTAGATAGTAGCTTGAAACTTCTACTATAGGGTTCTCTGATACGTTGAATCTGATGGTGTGATTTTCGTTAAGATTCTATCACTCTTAAGGGGTGTTTTCCCCTATTTTCTAAAATAAGGCAAATTTTCTCAGTCTCGTAACTTTTGATGGGTATAACTAAATTTGGTGAAACTTATATATTTAAAATCAGCATTCAAATTCGATTATTTCGTTGTAACTACTGGTATATAAAATTCCGTTTTTAAGAGTTTCGGTTATTATTGAGCCGGGTTGCTCCTTTCCACAATTTGTTACCATAAACTGTTTGATTAAATTTGTTTTAAGCATTTGAAATTCACTCATGTGAGCGTCTTCACCTCAAAGCAGCCCAGTCTTCAAATGACAGCTAAATCTTTCATTCAGAAAAGGGGCGGATCCAAGGAGGGCACTGGAGCACCCCCCCCCCATGACATGATGTTGTATTTTTGGTTGGGACTGCTTGCTCTGGTTTGGGCCTGGACGAAAGTAATTTTTCTTTGTAATTGATTTTTAATAGTTGAGTTTTTCATAAAATTTTTCAATATTAAGACTGTTTTTTTTTTGTAAACCAGTTTGAAAGAAGATTTTAGTCACTTTGTGCGGTCTTTGTTAAGTTTTACTAATGTCGCATACCGCCAAAAATTATTTAAATAAATTTAGGTTTATCAACGGAATCTGTCCGTATTACTGCAAAAGCCAACTGCAAGGCAAAGATCTTCATTTTGTAGTAACAAGGAGGAGAAATTAAAATCATAACTTCTTTTTACTGTCAAAAATTTGTTTTTGAGTCTTGTCTTGCTATGGCACTAAGGCAAAGAAATTGATAGGCCTATCATTACTTTTTTGGTAGTCTGTTTTGGTTTTTTGGGTTTACTTGTTTTGCAAAGAGGGATGGCTTTTACAACACAGCCTAGTAGTTTTTTAGCGAATTTGCATAATAGAAAATAAATGCATGAGAAGCGCAAAATTTATTAATTTAAGTTTTTGTGAGAAATGATGGCCACTTTACTGCCTATTTTCATCTAATCAAAGCTCCGCATTATACAACATATCACCTCCTCTGTTCATCTTAAAACATTAAAATAAAGGCCAAACTCTTCAATACTTTAGACCATTTCCTCTACCCTACGGCGCATAATTGTTGAGGTTCCCTTTATTTTGCGGGCATTTTTTTGTTTGCAAGTTTATCTAAGCAACCTATTGTGACCCCCCCCCCCAAAGAAAATCCTTGATCCACTATTTTCTCTCTGAAAATCCAATTTAAAATAACAAATTTCAAGACATTAAAATGTCTAATAACCAGACAAAGAGCCTGAGTCATAGATCTCAGCAAAGAATATCTAAACAGGTTTTTCGGAAGTGACTCAGAAAAAGGAAGTCTCTGACTGAGATCTGGTGCTCGAGAGACCCAGTATTGGGCATGTTGCAATCTAATCAAAAATTCTGCCCAGGAATTAGTCTGTGACTGAGTACCGGTGGGTTTACCCTATACTAAATACCTAAACTAACCATTGCTATATGTAAAATATGTTATGTTCCCCCCCCTTAGTGTGCAAATACATAATAACTCCATAATGGTGAGTTTGTGGTAATTTTGCAAGAGAGAAAAGATGTTCCAAAAGTCAAAATGTATCTATTAACAATAGTTTCAAGACCCTAAACAGTTGTTCAGGTAATAGGAACATTGACCTAGATATTCTGCTTGAATTAAGAGTAACAAAATTGTTTTCAGCATCACAACTTTGCTCAATCCCAATTTATAAGGTTTTAAAGATATGCAAATACATTTCCTAAAATTTTGAAAAAATGGTATGGCTCAGAATTCTACTCAAATCATAGGAGTTGCATTCAGAACTTAAGGCAGAGAAAAAGCAACTGATAACTGAAAATTAAGGTAAAATGTCATGTAGACCTATTCCTTGAGAAGTGACCAACCACTAAACCAATGCCAAAACATAAGATCATACTTCACCATAGTTTTCCCTTTACCTTGTGTCCTTCTAATTGAACTGTACATAGATTAGCAAGCATTGTTAAAGCTTGCTAACGGTGCGCCACTTCATTTAAATTTAAATGGAAGGGAATTTAAATTGGATTTAACTAATTAGCATCGCCTTCATCTTTTCATATTTAATAAGTATGAGTTTACGTTTAGAGAGCGCTGTAGTACTTACATCGATAACAATTGTTTCAGCCACTAAAAATTCACTGTCATATGGAATAGATACATTTCACAGACAAGGCTTTGGTTTTACTATTTACTGAACATTTCCCTCGTATTTAGCACGTTTTTCTTAATCTTTCATTGAAATTGTTAGAAAAGAAGAATGTACCATTCAATGGGTAAAATATGACTGTTCATATAACTGACTTACCAATAAAGTGAACATACCACTCGATGCCTTTTTAATGTTCTTTACGAATATTACAATCACTTCTACTGCAAATTCAAACTTAGCACTTTTTGAACTAACCTATGCTAAACTAACGTCACTAACCTTACTAACCTATTCAAAGCCTTCCTGTTTACACCCTCCCAGGAAGGTCTCATTTCCCTTAAATTTTTATTTACGACACCCAACCACGGACAACTTGCTAACCGTTTAATCCCAGACGGTTGCCAAAAAGGGCAATCTGTCATCGTCCATCCGTAAGACGTGCTCTTCTTGAGAAACGTGCATCGTTTTTGAGCTGTTAGAAATGATGAAATTTTAATTAAAGTATGAGTTATCGCTCGTTTTTGATAAAATAATCTTACGTTTTCTTAGTGCTGTTTTATCGGTCGTTTTCGACAAAGTAATGCTACATTTTCTCAGTGCTAAAATTATTTATAATAAGGTTAGTTTAACATAGTTTAGGTCAAAAAGTACTTAAATTTGAATTTGCAGTGGAAGTAATTATTACATTCGTAAAGAACATAAAAAAAGGCATCGAGTGGTAAGTTCACTTTATTGGTGAGTCAGTTATATGAACTGTCATACATTTACCATTCAATGCATCTTTCAGCACCTTTTTCCAAATATACTAACTTCTCTTGTCGTAGATTCTATTCTTGTTCTTTAAAAGGATCTTTAAAATGGCATCTTGCTCCTGACTAGGGTAAATATTTCACAGTTCATATAACTGACTTACAAATAAAGTGAACTTACCACTTGATGTCTTTTTTATGTTGTTTACGAATATAATAGTTGCTTCTGTCGCAAATTCAAATTTAAGCTGTTTTTGACCTAATCTAACCTAACTAATCCAACCTAACCTAACTATAAATAATTTTGGCACTGAGAAAACGTAGTATTGTTTTGTCAAAAACGACCGATAGAAAACGTAGTATTATTTTGTAGAAAACGACCGATAATGCATACTTTAATTGAAAATTTGTCATTTTTAAGAGCTCAAGAAGTGCTTAAATATGAATTTGAGATAGAAGCGATTATTATGTTCGTAAAGAACGTAAAAAAAGATACCGAGTGGTATGTTCACTTTATTGGTAAGTCAATTATATGAACTGCGAAAAATTTTCCGTAATTAGTTTTTGGACTAGATGATACATCATACTATTTGACAATTATTTCGACTTTTTCTCCATACACCTTTTTTCTGTTATTACAAATTCTGTTGCATGAAATGAAAAGTAATAATTTCTGTTTATTTTAATTTTAAATTTGCTCTTCACGTCCATCAGAAAAACCTTACTTTTTTTTAAAAATTTGTTTTCGATTATTCAATCCAAGAGGTATTAGAAATTAGATCAGCAGTAAAAAATGAATCGATTTATGGGACATCACTCTATTACACGGCTTAACAATATCATGTATGACTGAGCGAGGATTATCTTATGCTTGAAAAATCATTAAAAAAAATTCCTTTTAAATGTTTTCACTTTTAGTTACTTAAATAAATGAATTTTTTTAAGAATTTAATAAATAAATATTTGTATATGCTTATTAAACTGGCAATCCACGGTCATTTGTTTTGTTTTTTCAATAAAGCGTAAATTATATTCTAATCTTCAGAAGCCTCAAACCACTTAAAATACTCTCACCAGGACAAACTAGTTGGATATTCACTGGGGGCTGTTTGAAAATATTGCTTGAGAAAAATACAGCCATGAAGCGGCATTTCACGAATATGAATTTAGAAGATCGAACTAATGGTTAATAATAAGGTCCTAAAACCGCTTCAGAACCCTCTGATGCGCTGCTTTGAGTTTGTGTCTTATGTAATCAGCCTGTTCAACAGTTTTAATTGACTGTCACTATTGTTTAATTGTCACTATTTTTAATTTGTCAAAGTGTTGGTGCTGAAATTTGCAGGAGAGCTCGGTTTTAGAACTCTATTAATCAATGTCGATAAATCTAGCATGCCCGGTTGGGATAAACCAAAGAATAATTGACGAAGCCAAGCCATGATTGATCTCCCAGAAGAGCTATATTTCAAAAATGTGTTACCTATGGAGTATTGAGAATACATAGAGGACCTGAAGAATGGTGCTGGAGGTGTTTGTTTTCCCCGTCTCAAAATGCCGACCCAATGGTTACTAACTTTTCCCTTTAGCCATGTTGGTGCTGAGAGACCATTCAATGAGTTAAAAAACATAAAAACTGTCTATCAAAGCCGTCTGGTGCATCCAACGACAGCTGGTTTATTGGAGTGTAAATACGGAATGAAGAGAACTCACTGCCATATAAATGAATTTGTATCCTCAAATACCAATAAGCAAAAAATCGTAAAGTCTAATGTTACCTCAGAAATAGCAGCTATACTGGTGTATCAGCTCTAGTTTTTTTGTTAATTCTATTATAATGTAAATTCTAGTGTAATGTATTTCTGATGTAAAATCTATTGTAATGTAAATTCTATATTTTGTTAGTTTATTTGTAAAATTTTGTAAATTGTATTTTTTTTTGTATTTTTCTACTGTAATTTCTATTGTAATGTAAATTCCAAATTTGGTTAATTCTTTTTTGTAAAATCTTGTAAATTGTAAATTCTTTCGTATTTTTTTTTTTGTAAGTTTGATTATGTAACGTAATGTAATGTAGTTTTAATGTAAATTCTATTGTAATGTAAATTCTATATTTTGTTAATTTTTTTTGTAAGATTTTGTAAATTACAAGTTTTTTGTATTTTTTTTTGTAAATTCTATTATAATGTAAATTCTAACGTAATGTAATCCTAATTTAAATTCTATTGTAATGTAAATTCTATATTTGGTTAATTTTTTTTGTAAAATTTTGCAAATTACAAATTTTTTTTTTTTTTTTTTTTGTAAATTCTATTATAATGTAAATTCTAATGCAACGTAATGTAATGTAATTCTAATGTGAATTCTATATTTTGTTGTTTTTTTTTGTAAAATTTTGTAAATTATAATTATTTTGCAAATTCTAACGTAATGTAATGTAATGTAATTCTGATGTAAAATCTATTGTAATGTAAATTCCATATTTTGTTAGTTTTTTTTTGTAAAATTTTGTAAATTGTATTTTTTTTTGTATTTTTCTACTGTAATTTCTATTGTAATGTAAATTCCAAATTTGGTTAATTCTTTTTTGTAAAATTTTGTAAATTGTAAATTTTTTCGTTTTTTTTTTTTGTAAGTTCGATTATCTAATGTAACGTAATGTAATGTAGTTTTAATGTAAATTCTATTGTAATGTAAATTCTATATTTTGTTAATTTTTTTTGTAAGATTTTGTAAATTACAAGTTTTTTGTATTTTTTTTGTAAATTCTATTATAATGTAAATTCTAACGTAATGTAATGTAATGTAATCCTAATTTAAATTCTATTGTAATGTAAATTCTATATTTTGTTAATTTTTTTGTAAAATTTTGTAAATTACGTTTTTTCTATTTTTTTTTTGTAAATTCTATTAAAATGTAAATTCTAATGCAATGTAATGTAATATAATTCTAATGTGAATTCTATATTTTGTTGTTTTTTTTTGTAAAATTTTGTAAATTATAATTATTTTGTAAATTCTATTATAATGTAAATTCTAACGTAATGTAATGTAATGTAATTCTAATGTAAATTCTATTGTAATGTAAATTCCGTATTTTTTTTTATAAATTGTAAATTTTTTGTATTTTTTTGCAAATTCTAATATAATGTAAATTCTAATGTAATGTAATTTTAATGTAAATTCTATTGTAACGTAAATTCTATATTTTGTTAATTTTTTTTTGTAAAATTTTGTAAATTTTAAGTTTTTGTATTTTTTTTTGTAAATTGTTTGTATTTTTTTTTTGTAATTCACTGATAAATGAAACAAAATATTCATCAGTGCTCTTTCTCAGTTGCAATAATGACGCAGAAAGGAATTTTTTAATGTAGTTTTCCTTGTTGCTCACTTATTTTGTGTTTTCGAGACGTTGCATATCTTTGGTGCAAGCAAGTACCATCTCCTGCTCTGTTCTTCCTCTCTTCAAGTGTTCTGTCACATGGAGCTTAGGAGCAGTTATTACTGTGACAATAATTTAGTTGGAGTGGCCTTTCACATGGGTTTTATCAAGACAAGCCTCTCTCTGTGAGTGGTGACTATAGGCCTTTTTTCGCGTCAACCAGCTGGTTTAACCAATGACAGCTTTGGTTTAACCAGCTTGTATGTTTAACGCAAAAACGGAAAAAATTACATATGGTTGAGCTCAAACAAAACTGGTTCGCGAAAACACTTTTTACTTGTCGGTTTGGGCAAAAAATTTCAAACATAAAACAGCCGTATAGTGTTAAGAGTGTCATTCTATTATAATTAAATGATTTAGCACTGGCTTAATTTCCTCCGGATTTGACATATTTCACATTAGTTTGAGGTCAGAGAGAATTGAAAAATGATCTAGCATACTCTCTGGTATATTTGAAGAGATAGGAAGGGTCAGAATTAGTGGAATCTTGGGTTAAATTGTTCAGGTAATATATTAGAAAATGTTGTATTCATACTGTAAAAGCAAAATTATCTATAAAAAAGTCCTAAATGATAAGACTTTAGCTTTGTTGAGCTACCCTAAACAGAGGATAAAATTCTAGTTTGACTTCTTTTTGTTTTGATTTGGAATTCTACTAGCCTACCAGGCTATAGATTAAATTTCCAGTCAAATTCCAGTTTAGCTACTTTTTGTTATCTTTGATTGGGGTTATGTTAGGTGAATGAAACTTTCAGTGATTAATCCATAGCTAAAAACATACTCTGAGAAGCTATTGCTAAGCTTATGTGATAACCCTCTTCTGTTTTTAAATCTTGGAATTTTGCATATTGGACTGGTCTGTAACTATTAAAATTTTGGTAAAACAACATCTTACCTTAATTTTCAGCTAGCAGTTTCTGTTTCTCTGGTTTTAGCTCTGAAAATGCAATTCTTGTTATTTGAGTAGAATTTTAAGCCATATCAGTGTTTTGTATTTAAATATAGGGAAATGTATATCCTGAAAGTTTCCTCATTTTCCTAACCTAAACCTTTTTCAAGATAATACAAATTTATCTAAAATAGAATTTTACCAAACAGAAGTTTAACCTAATAATTTGTAATAACATATTGTTCAGGCTAGCCTTTGCAATCCCTACAAATTTTGGCTCTTCACAATAAAGCACTATTACAGGCTTAGCCTAACAAAAGAAAGTAGCAAACTGCTTAATTTTAATAAAAAAAAATCCAAAGGACTTTATATTTCTTCAATACAAAATATATATTAATTTTTGTTTTCAGTAGAATACTAGTTAAGTATAAACCAGCAAATGTTTAAGAATTTTTTGAGGGGGGACAGCTGCCTAAAATTAACAGAATATTTCTGATAAGCACAAAAATATAACAAATTAAGCTAAACTAGGCAAATAGTTTTTTTCTCACTGAACAGTTACCATAACACATAATGTGTTGTAAGATTTTTGCAGTACTTGTGCATTATAGCCACCACATTCAAGTTCTATTGAGAAGTTTAGTTTGGCTAATGTTAATGACATAAAATAAAATATGATGAATATATAAAACTTTATCAACAAAATTATGAAAACTACAACAAAGAATCCTGGAATTTGTAAATCAGCATCATATCTAAATATACTGTATCTTACATTGTGATAGATTGTTTTAACGCCCTACTGTACAGGGGTAAATATTTAAATTATGTATCATAGGCAATTATCTGAAGAGTAATCTATTAAAAGTCTCCTGAGCTAACTAGGGAAGTTTTTTCTTTCTTTTTTACTTGCTTTAGCCTGTATCCAGTTCCTGATTGCCATATAAATTCCATATTCATAGTTAAATAACATAAGCCTTTGTATATAGACTATACCTTGTTGCTAATTTTTCTGGGCATAGAATGTTGCCTAGAGTAAAGCCCTAGAGAAGGACCTGAAGAGAAAGAAACATAATAAAAAAAAAAATGCATGCTTCATAATTTTTAGAATAATAGCTGGTAACACATTTTATATTCAACTTTGCTCTACTTTACCCCTCAATCCTCCCAATATAAAAATGTATTGCTGAAATTTCCTATTTTCCATTTGTTTTGTCAATCTGTCTCTCTAACTTCATCCCATGTAGCTGTAAATTAAACAAATGTGACAAACAATAACTAGAAAAACAGGTGACAGGAGGTTAAATGCATTGAAAATATGAAATTTGAGCCATTTTCTCTTGCTATGTAGGGTAATTGGAAAGTCACTTGTATATCATGCTGTCCTTTTCAGTTTTAGTTGGATAGAAAAAATCCAAAGAAAGTCCCCTTTGAAAAGATAGGAGCCACAAAGTGAGATTGTATTTGTCAAAGCTTGGAGGTTTGTCCCTTCTGTCTGTTTAAACAAAACAGAATCTTAATTGAAGCTTTGTTCATTTCTATCTTAAGGGTGCACAACAATTATGATATAAGGTACTTTTCTTTATTCAATTGTCTTCTTTGTTGTCTAAAAGACTTTTTTTTAATCTAGATGTTTCATAAATTGCTCATTTTTACCAGAAGTTCATTTGACCTACTTTGAAATCCCTGGTCTTAAAATTACATTTGACTTTGTTAAAGCTAGGAGACATAGACCTTGTGTTTGTTTAAAGAAAGTGAATAAACATTAGTAATTTGTATTGCACTAAAGCCCTAGGGCCATCACAATTCCAAACAAAAAAGAAACTTCACTTTAGAATATTCAATATTGTCTAACATAACAGAAACAAAGAAAAAAAATTACCAAATTTTACTTCTGCACTCTACTGTCAACATGAGACATTGTCCAAAATTTTAAAATCTTGCAAAACATTCATCCCTCATCACATTCACCAGCCATCTCTCATCAAGCCTACACTTCATTTCTCATCTCAATCAATCCTACAAATGCATCAAATAACCCACTCTCTCATTAGTGCTTCCATAGACATGGTCAAAGTAAGAGCCATCTTGCTTACATTTTATTATACCTAGAGGTTTTCTGTAGCTAAGTCAGTACTTAAATATGTCATTCACCTTTGTAAACAACCTTAAGATGGTAAAATAGGTTGGATTATCCAAATTTTTAGTTGCCACAATATATTTCAATCATTATTGTAATATAAAGGGCAGCCAATAGTAAAGGACCTGAATAAATATTTTAAGGTAATTAAAAAGGTTTATTACTCAAAAACTTGATAAAACTAAAAGGGACTTTTTAATGATTGATTACTTTAAAATATCTACATTATACACAACAATAAACCTTTGCTATAAAGGGAAAGTCAGTAAGGCCCAAAAATTATTCAATACTAATTGTGGTTTGAGACAGTTTGCTGAATGTCTAAATGATTTTAGATAGTAATGAAGATAAAATGTGGTCAAACTCAACACCAATATGCAAGTAAGTAAGTATGGCAGCACTGACACATCAAGGTCTAAACTGGCAGTGCTAATTTCCACTTTGTGACCCTTTGGCCAAGAATTGCAATTAAGGGCTGGGGGCCAGAAATCTTGTGCTTTTGTACACCCTCCCTGCTTACCTTTTGCATATTTCTCCATTTGCCTATTTAGAGCTGGTTTAGATCTGTCTAACATCACTGACCCCCATTTAAAACAAATAAACAGGCAATACTAGGAATCAAACCTGTACCCCATGGACAAAGGATTTCTTACTAAGAGTGCTTTCCACTTAGCCAAGAACATTATTACAACCAGAGTAGAACAACTATTAAAAAAAAATATTGAAAAAAACAAGATGGATTTACAGCCATTTTCACTAATCTTCAATACACATTGTATTTTACTTAGACAAGTTATTGTAAGGCAGGTGTCAACAAAGCTCCAGCAGGGATTGCTTTACTTAAGATGCAAACTAGCATGGTGAATACTTAGCTGGTAAAAACCAAATACACTAGCAATGCCAGGAATTAAACCTGTACCCCTTGGACAAAGGATTCCCAAACCAGAGTGCCAACAACTTAGCAAGGAACACAAATGTGACCAGAGAACTATTATTTGAAAAAAGAAATGTTGAAAAAAACTCAATTCATGGTTGTTGCTTTTCTCTACTGTCCCATAAACAATATATTTTATTTAGACAAATTAATTTTAAGACAGGTATCAACAAAACTCCATCAGGGATTCTATTTACTTAAGATACAACAAGCAATGTGATTGCATAGCTTTGTGATATTCTAGTCTTAAATAATGATAAAAAAGCAAATTTACATTTGCTATTTGTTTTCCAAACCATTTTAAGCAAAACCATTTGCAACAGCAATATGTCCATGGTTAGATTAGTGTCTATCCAAAATGCTTTACAACAGAAGGGACACATTTCTTGCAAAGCAAATACTCAGCTTTAATGCTATTCTGTGTCATCTCTAAAAAATTAAACTGTATCAGGTGTATTTTGATATAAGATACTTCTAAGACTTTTAGCAAGGGGGCAGGCATTTCTTCACAATTTATACAATGTGTAAAAGAGCACCAGGGGGTGAGATTGAAAAAAAAACTTTCAGGGACGGGTCTAAAGGCTAAAGTATGTTCTGGGAAAGTCTGCTTACATGGAGTACAAAGAAACTGTTTCACAGCTTTCCTCAATCCACTTTATAAGGTTTTAAAGATATGCAGACATTTCCTAAATTTTGAAAAAAAAAATATTGATATGGCTTAAAATGCTACTCAAATAAAAGGAATTGCATTTTAAGAGCTAAAGCCAGAGTAAAAGAAACTGATAATTAAAAATTAAGGTAAATCTTGTTTTGTCAAAATTTCAATAGTATAGGTATAGACCTTTTGAGTAAGCAATTATCTAAGACTTAGAAATCAGAAAAGGGTTGACATAGAAGCCTGGCAGTACCTTCCCAGAGTGTTTTTGACCCTGGATTAATTACTGAGTTTCATTCTTGTAACCTATTCCCTTTCCAAGATAATGAAAATTAGCTAAACTAGAATTCTACGTATTTTTTGCTTTGGATTCATTACTGGAAGTTCTATTTTCCTGACTTAACCCATTTCTAAGATAGCAAACAGTAGCCAAACTAGAGTTTGACCTGAAAATTTATCCATGGCCCTATAGGGTAAGGCTGAAATGTAAAGAGTTCTGACAAAGATGCAACATATCTTGAAGCATCTAGTAAGAATAGTAATTGGATTAACAATGCTTTATAACCACTAGGGTCTTGCTTCATCAAGGTTTTATCTCTGAAGCCAAATTACCAAGCTAAGGTCAAGTCTAGGGCATCAAAAGGATGAAACAAAGATTTCCAAGTATCTACATAAGTTTTCAAAAGCATATTCAAACTCTTGACTTCCTGTATTAAGGCCTATGTGAATCAAATTGCAGGATATAACCCAACATTTATCCAAATAGCCCTAATACGAAAAAAAACAAAATTAAACCTTACTTTTGCGTGGCTAGAATTCTATTTGTCAGCTTATAATTCTTATTTTATATAGACTTATTTATAGCCTACGAATTTTTCTTTTCGAAATCTACGCCTGAAAAGGTCAACCAACAATTATGAATGGTAGAACCCTACGGTTAAAAACAATGACAGTTCTGGTTAAATTAGAGTTCAACCAGTCAATTGTTTCACGCAAAATCACTTTTCATGACAACCTGGTTTGTCACTGTTTCACGCAAAAACAGCGGTTGAGCTCAACCACACCGAGTGGTTGAGCTCAAACAGTCTCTTTGGTTGACGCGAAAAAAGGCCTTATACCATTTACTTCATACTAAAGACGAGAGGTTAGGGGGAAGATATTACACTTTGGCATTTTGCTTTTTTTTCAAGAAGCTGAGTAGTGGGTGTTGGTGACTGATCAAAATATTTACTCTGATTCTCTGATTTCTTCATTAGTAATAATTCGTTTTTAGCTTAGCCATATTCGCAGTCGAGACTATCACTACGGCTTGACACCTATTTTTAGTTCATATGTTTCCGATAACACGAGTGTTTTAGCGGAAATTTCTGGAATCTAAATCTGATTGCGAAAATCCTGAAAGTCAGTCTCCATTTGGCATTGTATACAAAAAAGTAACGAAAAAAGTCCATTTTTTAAAATAGAGACAGGCATTCCGTTCCTTTGCTATGTATTGGCAGAAAAAAGAACTGAATATGTCCCCCCCCCCGTCTCTTTTTACAGAAAGTCTCAAATGGAGACTAGCTCTAAGTCACGTATGAACGACTACTTTGCTTGGGGATGAAGAAATAAAGGAGCCATTTAACAATGCGGAAACCGTAGAGTTAAGTGAAAGTTGAAACGCTGTATGCTGAGCATAAGTTTGTCAACGGCTTCGACAAGGAAGTTAGTAACTTCCTTTAAGCAATTAAGTTTTTAGAGTTCCGAATTCGAGAACTAGGAATTACCGTTACCTCAATCAATCAATCTATTTATTCAAGCAATAAATTTACAAAAAAAGAAACTTTAACATGACTCCCCCATAAGGCTCTATGGCCAGAAAAAAACAGAAGAGAAACAAAAATGAAACAAATACTAAAAAATTTCAATATAATGCAACCATTTTACATTACAACCATTTTAAGACTCAACACACAAACACACCCAAAAAAAAAGACCTAAACATTAAGAAATTTTAAAGATCCCCCCCCCCCAAAAAAAAATATATACGACAACCCAATAAATTAAATAAAATTCTAAATACATATTTGAAACCAAGCCATAAGAAATATTAAACAAAACTCAACACCCCTTACAACAAACATTACTAACCCAGGCTAGGGTCACCTGTCCCCCTCTCCCATCAAAAAAAAAAAAAAAATATAAGTATAAACATCAAGACATTAAAAACTTCTTTTAGTTCTTTTAATTTTAATTTTCTTTTCTTTTCCTTCTTTAAACTTCTTTAAAATGCTTTTGAAAATACAGAACGAGTGACATTCTTGACCTGACTCAGGTAGGCTATTCAAAACGATATGACAAGCAATTAATGGATTAAAATCGGACCTTACCGATCGAGTTAACAAAATATTAATTTCCTTGAATTGCGATGCGTAGACCTATCAATGATGAAAGAAGGAGTATGTACGAAGACCTCAATTTGAAAGCACTAAAAAAATTTTTAAAGCGAAGCTATTTGTCAGAACTTTCGTTAATATGTTATCTTTTTTGTATTTCCAGGAATTTTATGTTCAAAATATTACAAAAATTAAACTCTCCCCCCTGTCAAATATATTTTTTAGTAATTTAGAGCCGCTGATGCAAAATTATCTGCAATAACATCTCTACTGTTTGGTCATCTGCAGGTCTCAAGTGATCCCTAAAAAAATCTTATAGAATGATTTTATTAAATGAATCTTTTCATGTTTTGATTGTCCGTGACGGTTCATGTCTCTAAATGTGCAGATCCCTTGTTTGAAAAGTTTTTTTTTTTATGTCGTCTTTAAACTAAATTGAGTTTATGTTTTTTTCTAGATTTGTTTTCGTTTATCTATTTAGATCCTTTCAACATAGTATCTTAGCTTCAAGGATCTGTTGTATAATAGTTAAATGGATTTGCAAAAAGTTTAAGGTTGAATTTAGATTCTCTTTTGGCTTCGAGCCTGATGCAAGCTGCCTGGTGAATAGCCCCTGGTGTAACAAACAAAGATTAAACTTTTGCAAATCAATCTGAATGTCATGTAATATGTCACTAAAGCAATTAAAATACGTTCACAATGTGAATAAAAATTTAAGGGGAGGGGGAATTTTTGAATTTCAGATTGGTATTTTTTTCCAATGCAAATGCCACGAAATGGATATTTTCAACAATACACTAAAAAAAAAATGTATTTTTCAAATTACCACCTTTTATTTCCCCCCTGAATTGGCTCAAATGAACAATAGATAGATTATTGATCCTGCCTAATTTAAATTTAAAGGCCCGTAATTAGTAAGCTCAGATGTCTTTGAATATATGCTTTGATAAAAACCAATCATCATGTGTTAAAGGGGTAGTTGACAAGGTCTTGATTTTTGGCTATTGTATTTAATTGAATAGGACCTTGGATCGCAAATCAGGATACTGCCTGTGAATATTTAATTAAAGTTTGCAGAGAGTGATTAGTAGGTGGCGCGTGTCAAGCAAGGTGAAACTGTACCAAGCGTTTTTGGGTGTGTACCAAGTGTGTTGTGAATCGTGCCAAGCGTCGGAAAACTGTTCCGAGCATGGTGAAACTATGTGGCAAACATGGCGCACCGATATGCACATCAGGTGGCGGGAATTGATTGCTCCTCGTATCAATCAACATGCAGCCTTATTGTCTTTAAGATTTGACTGGATAAAAAAATATGGTGTCTCATTATTTTCAGCTCTTAAAAGGTGGTCCTGTTGAATTTCCACTAACACTTTTTTTTCACTATATGATCAATGTCTTTGGAGTATGAAAGAAGAACATTGAAGTTTCAGAAAATCTTTCAGTGATACAGATAGAGGGTTTGTTTTAAGAGGGTTAATTGAAGAGTAGGGATCAGGAAAAATAAAATTTACGTTGCATTTTTGACTTAAAAAAGGGGTTTGATAATGGTCGTTTTTTTATCCAGCATTAGCAAGGATTATCAGCAGGTAACATAATCCGGCAAAAACCCTAAACTCCTTAGACTAAAAATGGTAGTGCTCGGAATGGCAATACTGATATTTTAATAACATGTAGTTCGTTTTTTTTGCATTGATCCCTAGTACATTCAAATCTACTTTTTTTGTGATATTCATTTATAAAACTGAAATTTGCTTTATCGTTTTCTGTTTAAAAGAATTATACAAAATGCAGTTTTTTCTGTGAAATTGGTTATTCAACTTTGCATATATCAAAGAAAGTGTTACATTTATTCATATTTAGTCTGATATTTAGATCAATAAAAATCATTCAGATCAATACAAATATCCTCAATTACAAGTACAAGGACAAAAGCAATATTTCCTTTCTAAAACCTCGTTAGTAATTAGTTAAAAGCTGTCACAGAAAGCGCAATAGCCCATTGATAGCAAGCTACCTATGATTAAATTAAAATTTTGATGAGTTTTAAGGGGAAGAGGGAGTCTAAAAACGACGACAAAGAGCCTATTAGCTCTCCAATTATTCATTGTAAAACTAGATCTAGATGGATAAATGGATTCTAAAAGAAGTAAAAATAAATTGAAACCTCAAATTTAAGTTGAATCTAAACAAATTAAAAACACCAGAAATAGAAAATTTGCTTTTTCTACCCACTCCTAAACATGAAAGTTCAAACATTTTTTACTTCATTTATGCACTACCTTAAGTAAAAATGTTATAAACATTGTTTCTTACGTTGATAACATTGAAATGTAAAAAAAGACGGTTATATATTAAATATTCAGTTTATTTCTTAATTTGTCCTTCCCAGTTTTCTTGACTGTTCTAGTGATTTTTTGTTGTTGATATTTGTAAAAATTAAAGTATATTCTTTAAAATACATCCACTTTTCAATAAAGTGAACATAACACAATAGGCTTCAAAACCTTTACAGCTAGGAGAGGGACGCAGTAGCCATTGGTAACTGCCTCCTTTTATTACGAGACAAATATCACCTGTGCGTGTTTATTGGTTTTCTTTCTTTTTTTTTCACGAGGGTAATCATATCGAATCAATGGTCAAAGAACTTTGGGGGAGGACTCATTTGGACGAAAACTAAAAGATCCAGTAACCTCTTTAAGTGACTAAACTTACTGAAAAGTAACAAGCTAACCTCCTACGCCCTTCCCTCCCCCAAATGACAAGACCCTCCATAGTGTCTGGGAAAAGGGCTGTAAGTTATGTATTTTGCCTATTCTTTCCATAAAGCTTTTGTTATTTGGAAGTGAACAGACACTTTTCGGATAAGTAGAGTTTGCCATGGAGAGGAAGTTTTTTTGGGATGAATTTACAAGCGTCAATTTTACATAAGAAAATTCTTCAGAATTTCTACACGAAATTTGTCTTACTTTCTTTTTGCCAATAACATTTTGTATGTAGGGATATTCCAAGGAAATTCTCCGAGGGAAATTTTCAGAAGGATTAAGTTTTTGTGAGATTTTGTCATGCAAGGGTGGATGTCCAAAGTTAGAGATCAGTGGAAAAACTTATGTTTTTTAACACTAAAAGGTAGAACCACTTCTCAGGGAACAATACTGACATATGGAGGATTTTGAAGAACCTAAAGCAGCGAGTAGGTAGTACAAGTAATTTCACTGCTATATTTCTGTGGTATTAATTCAAGTAATTGAAGTTTTTTAATGTTTTATTTTATATTAGTCAATGCTTCAAAAAAAAAATAATTCGTGGAACTAGATCCCTTTGCAGCTCAACTGTATTTTAATGTTTTATTTTATGAATTACAAGATCCTTCTAAATGTCAAATTTCATGAAGATCCGATCACCCGTTTGTAAATCAAAAATACCTCATTTTTTCTAATTTTTCCGAATCAACCCCTCCCCACTCCCTTGAAGAGAGCAAGCCCGTTCTGGTTGTGTCCATTATGTATCTAGCACTTGTGCTTATTCTTCTCACCGAGTTTCATCCCAATCTCTCCACTCTAAGTGTTTCCTAAGATTTCAGGTTTCCCCCTCCAACTCCCCGCAATTTCAAGAGATACAGTAGGGATTTAGAATAAGAGCTTTGAGACACTAGATACTTCTAAATATCAGATTTCATTAAGATCTGATCACCCGTTCGTAAGTTAAAAATACCTATTTTTTCTCATTTTTCCAACTTAACCGTCCCTCCACTCCCCCCAAGATGGTAGAATCAGGGAAATGACTATTTATAATTTAATCTAGTTCAATCTCTGATACGCCTGCCAACTTTCATCGTCCTAGCTTATCTGGAAGCGCCCAAACTAGCTAAACCAGGACCGACAGACAGACAGACAGACAGAAATAACGATTGCTATATGTCACTTGGTAAATACCAAGTGCATAAAAATTGGTCTTGATCATAGTAACGATTTTTATTGTTTGCAATTTCATTTTCAATTGTTCCATCCCATTCTTCAAAAAGATAAAATAGTGACTTTTTAAATGCAAAACACGACCTGAACAAAGTCACTGCAAACCCAGTAGGTTTGCATGGAATCAGATGGATTCTTTACACACCTAGTCTTCAGGTCTCTAAACATCAGCAACGCTTTATTTTTTTTGGTCAATTTAGCTGGAAAAACTCGAAGTGCTGGATCCAGGCTTTCTGAAGGAGGGGAAATTGGTCAAGAAGCAAAATTTGAAATTTGTTTTGGGTATTTGAAATTTTTGGAAAACTTGTCCCTACCTATTTTCCTTTGGGGCGGGAGGAATATGGTGACCGATCAAAATTATATTGACGATTTTTCTTTTTTGAGCGAGCAAACGTGAATTGTCGCGATCAGAGAAATTTTTAAAAACTATCATTAAAAAGTGTATTAACTTTCGTATTTGCGTCTTTGATACCTATTTGAGAAAAACAAATTGTACTGTAAAACGCGAACTGGTTGCCATTTTGGTTATATGTATTCGTTGCCTAGTTGCCTTTTTTCAGTTACTATATTACTGCGAATTGGCAAGATCAGGTTCAACCAACTCAAAAATAATACGACAACATTTATCAGAAATTGTTTGTTTAGAATTGTGTGTATCAAATTTTCTAGCTTTGATCAAATGCCACTATGGAATTTTGAACAAATTCACTTAAATTGTCAATTTCGGTTGAAAACAATTTTGGTTTATTGATAAATTATTTCTTGGAAATGAAATCGGCTTCCTATTAATTTTTCTGATAGAAGTTTCATTGTTCTTATACAGTTCTTTAAAATTTGACTTATTTCGCTACTGTGATATTATTTATTATGTGATTAGCAAATCTGGTACTTATCACAAAGATTGATTAAAGACAAAAGGAAGCAAAAAAATTTGCCGAAACCCGGGATCTTTAGATCTTCAGTCTAACGCTCTCCCATCTGAGCTATTTCGGCTTATTACAAATTATTTTTCAAATACGTTCTGATGAAAATAAACTACAGATTAGAGTATGTCTGGGGAAGAGATTTTGAAGCAACTACCTCCAATCATTCTCCCTTTTGAGGGCCCTGACCTTTGATGACCATAAAAAAGTATGTGTGTTATAAAAGTAAAACGTTGCAAAATAGATCTTCTGCTTAATTCAAGTACAACAAATTTTAAAATACCTTCCTGGGACATACTTTAGACTGTAGACCCATCCCAAAAATTTTCATTTTAATAACCTAAACCCTTTTCGAGATAGCAAGAAGTCGATTAACTAGAATTTTACCAAATTGAATTCTATGAATGCAACTCTAGCTAGTTTACAGCGTGTTTGGATTACTAGGGGGGAAAATTCCACCGAAGGGCTATTTCCGAGCTGATCTGGAAAACGAAAAAGAATTAAATCCTTTTTCAAATGTAAGTATGCTAAGAATGGTCCGCAAGAAATTTTAGGGGTGGGAAATTTTCATCGATCGGAGAAAAGTTCCCAGGGGGATGAAGGTGTAGTTTACGTTGAAGAAAATTTTCACAGGGGAGTATCCCGTAGGGGAAGGAATAGCCCTTCGGTGGAAAATTCCACCAAAGGACTATTTCCGAACCGATCTGGAAAACGAAAACGAATTAAATCCTTTTCCAAATGTAAGTATGCTAAGAATGGTCCACAAGAAATTTTAGGGGTGGGAAATTTTCATCGATCGGAGAAAAGTTCCCAGAGGGAGGGGGTGTAGTTTATGTTGAAGAAAATTTTCACAGGAGAGTTTCCCTTTTTGGGAGGAATTTTTTATATAAAGGATAAGCCAAGATTACTGAAATTATTGGAAAAACGATGAGAAATTAAATAAAAAAAAATCTTCAACTAAAAGTAAAGGAGTAATATTAAAACCCAAAACGAACACAAATTATTCTGGATATGACAGGACTGGTCCTCGCCTCAATGTCTTGCTCTTTACGACAAAGCTTGACTTTATGTCCCATTTATTAGAACGGCTCCTGAAACACAAGAATCTTTTCATTGGAACAGGAAGCATTTTTATTTAAATGCTAAAAATCATAGCAGAAAGAGTAAGGTATTGAGGAGAAGGTAAGTCCATTCATATACGGAATAGTTTCTATTCGTTTCTCCTAGGATTAAATATTCCAGCTTTATTAGTGTCAAGGTGGGGTGAGGGGGCTTTTTTGCCTTTTTGGAAGAGATAAGAAAAAACTGAAAAAAACTGACTTCAAAAAAGACTTACTCAAAAAAATATCCTGGAAACTTTTCCCTTTCAGGCAAACTTTTAATTGAAGGTATTCAACAGAGTCACCAAGGATAAATGGTACTATCACTAAATCAAAATCGAGAGTATTTTTGTACTTTAACCCAAAAAGTGGACAACAAAAGTTTCAGGAGAAACGTTGAGAGCCTTTTTGTTCTTATCTCATCCTTAGTAAGCAACACATCAGAGATCAAAATCAGAGCTTCTAACTTGGCGTTGTGGTAGTTTTAATAATAACAACTGAAAACTATACGTTAATAATAACATCTGGTTTGCATGACACTTGGCTACGTTTGTCAGTGATATTATAAAACAAAACCTCGTGCGAATTCTTCCCGGTATACGTAAATGGGTATTGCTAGTCTTCGGTCCTTAAAAATTCCCGAGTAAAATTTCAAGATGGAAGAAATATTCCAAGAAATCATGAGAGATTAAATATCAATTTTGTATTATTGATACGTTTTTTAGTTAGTTTTTGTGCCCCCCAGGCCAAAAAAATCCTTGATACGACACTTAGGATTATATATAAATTTCAACTTACACCCTTCCTTCGTCTCTCCCTTATAATTTATTATTTTTTATCTGAAAGCTCAATGAGAGTTGGGAAGTTTTAGCACTAAAATGCACACTTTGAGGCATTGTAGAGGTTTATAGCAATTGTGCGCAAATGTTTGGAATTGTAAAACAACAGGAATATTCTCCAAGACAATGAGATTCGTTTTCACAGTCTTGGAGAATCAAAACGTTTCAGAAACTGTCTTGGATATATCAAAAACATTTCAGCTAGGTATTTCCAAAGGGGGGAGGGTATTTTCCACAGGGTGTTTTAAGACGGGGGGGGGGGTGCAAAAGCTAGCTCCCGTTTGGAACACAGGTAAAACATGCGCTAAATTTGTATTCGAACAGAGATTGAAACAACAAGCTTATAATAACGTCTGGTTGGTATGACGTTTCACAACTACAGGATGCTTTCTTTTCTATGTGTTGATAAATTGAATTATCGGGTGGATTGTTTTGTCCGGCATTGTCACCTGAAAGACATTTTTAGTGCCGAGATAAATTCCAACTAGAAGTGTAACGTTTTTCACATACTTGACTCTACGGCATATTAGTAGATTATTCTCTAGGCTAAATTTTTGTAACGCACATCATGCAGAGGATGGATTTTCTTCAGTATGCGTTCTTTGGTGCTTAAATAAATTACCTCTAGCGGTGAAACTTTTTTCACATTTATAACAGTCGAAGGGTTTCTCCCCCGTATGAGTTCTTCGGTGTCTGGATAAATCAGAACTGGACGTGAATCTTTTTTCATATATTTGACACACGAAAGGTTTCTCTCCCGTGTGAGTTCTTCGGTGTTTGGATAAATTGGAACTAGAAGTGAATCTTTTTTCACATACTTCACAAATGAAAAGTTTCTCACCAGTATGGGTTCTTCGGTGTTGAGATAAATCAAAACGTCGGTTGAATTTCTTTTCACATAGTTGACATTCAAAAGGTTTCTCCCCAGTATGTGTTCTTTGGTGCTGAAATAGATTCCAACTAGAATTGAATTTTTGCTCACATAATTGACATTCAAAAGGCTTCTCCCCAGTGTGCGTTCTTTGGTGCTGAGATAGATTCCAATTAGAAGTAAAACTTCTTTCACAAACTTGACATTCAAAAGGCTTTTCCCCTGTGTGTGTTTTTTGGTGCTGAAATAAATTTCCTCTAGAGGCGAAGCTTTTCTCACAGAGTTGACACGCAAAAGCTTTCTCTCTCGTATGAGTTCTTCGGTGGTAAGGTTACTCAGAACTAGAAGTGAATACTTTTTCACATACATGACACATGAAAGGTTTCTCTTCAGTATAAGTTCTTCGGTTTTCAGATATATGAGAACTAGAAGTGAAGTTGTTTTCACATACTTCACACTCGAAAGTTTCTTCCCTGGGTGCACTTGTTGGTACTGAGGTATTTTTGGTAAAAACAAGTTTTCATGAGCAGCGTTTTCATCAAGTAGATTCACATCGTAGGTCAGTTGGAGATCACTTTGCACTCCATGCTCACAATCTGCATTTGTTTCTTGTTTAAGAAACAGAATGGTTAAACCAGGCAAAAGTGTTTCATTTTCTTGTCTGGGAAGATTATTTTCAATCATTGGTGTCACAGCAGTGTCTAGGATAAAAATAAAACCAGTGAAACCCAATAAATAATTATTAGATTTGATTAGCAAAATTATGCTTGAAATTTAATTTAGCATTCATAGTATATTCTAATTATCCTTGAGCTAAAAGCTTATACAGAAGGATTTGATACTTTTATAGTGTTATCTTTTTTCAGGTGATATAAATTCTTTTAAATTAAATTCAAATTTATTGAAACCTATGGTAGTCTAAACCTTGTTTTCTCAAAATCTTATTCTAAAATTACCAGAATTTCACCTGATTTATTATTCACAAGAGATACTTAAATTTGAAAAGATACAAGGTACTTAGCTTTTATTGTTGTATCACAAAAAGCTTACACCAAATGATTACATATTCAATCAAAACATAAGAAAATTAACTGTTAATTTAAACGGATTTTAACGGATCTGCACGTATCTGTGATGGTCCTTTCTCCTGCAAGTCTTACTTTGATCCATGGGCAACAACATTTGGCTTATTTGAGGCAGCGGCAGAGGGGCAAGTTTCAACTAATCTCTCAAATTCGCCTGCTCCAAGTGGTCGCTTTTCCTTTTGCTCAGTGAAAACAGTATGCTCCCATTCTCTTTGATTAGCATCTACATTCAACCGATCTGAATAAAAAACAGTCAAAAACATAAAAATGAATTATACATCAGACTAGGCACATTCCAAAAACAGTTTCTCTAGTATTTTAAAGACAAGCAACTGACCTATGTCAATAAAATTCACAAAGATTCCCTGAATTTGACATTTGGACTGATTCTGAAAATTCATTCAACATATTCCCCAATTTAATTATAATCTGCTTAAGAAACATGAACATTAGAAACCTTAACTTCGCTTAAGAAACATGGGAGATTCTGCCAGGTCGTGGCCTGGGCATTTAAATTTTGCTGTTCCACAGTTCCAATTCAATAATCCAGTTTTATAAGCCTATTGTATAAACTTGCTTATTCTATTGATAATTCTGGGTCTTATTTCAAGAGTTTGTTTTGGTTTGTTAGTGGAAAACAAAACGCCTATTGTTGCTTGTTAAGAGATGGAGGGACAATGACAATTAAGACAAAAAACTAAATTTTGCCTACTTTTACAAAACTGGTAAGAAGGCAATCGCTAAATATGATGAAAGCATCTAAGTGAGCGTATACCCCTTTCACATCACTTATCTCCATCACTGACATACTCTCTATCAGTATGTCAATATTATTCAAACCCATTGAAGACATAACGTCGTAAAGAGTTCAAGAACAAAATTCTCTGAAACTTGATAGTGCGTTGTTTATGAAGGTACTAAGGCTGGTTGCGATGCTTCTTGATACACACGTTACACAAGAACATATTGTGGGTATTGCATGCAACACTGAATACATATATTTTGATTAAAAACAAATAAGCAGACTAAAAAATTGATATCGTCATCCATTCAATATGTCAATATCAAATAACGAGCCATAAGTTTTCCACATTTCATATAATTTTTTAATTTAACAATTTCATATGGGAATCCAAACCAGTTTTACATCACTTAATATGTCTTTTGAATCAAAACAAAAAAATAATGTCAGGCTTGATTTTCTATATTTCCTTATATCAAAGTTTTAATGTCGCTCCTTACTTTCAGTTAAAAAAAACTTGTTTTAAAAAAAATTAATCACTCAAAGGCATAAACCATTCTCAGTATAAAACACTGAAATCCTGCGATTTTCAATAGCTCAATAGCCGAAAATAGCCAGTAGTTTATTTTTCTTTACCTGGAGACTGACCCCGTGTAATCCTAAATCTAGATTTTTGAGGTAAGCATTTTGAAATATCGCATAAGTAAATATGAATTTTGAATACTCGGGTATACTCGGCTATGTTTCTGGATTTACAACTCAGGGTTTTTGTGCTGACTTTTGCATGGCCTCTCCTTGTGTCGCTCAAAGTTTTCACGACTTATAAACTTGAGATGTAAAATGCTTCGAGGACGTCTCTTCAACATTTTTCCTGAGATATATACTATGTCTTTTCAATTGGTTGTTCCAAAACACCAATCTAGGTAAACATTCATGCCCATTTAGCATCACTAACAGCCAGAAGCCCATGCAGCCCCAAGACCCTAAGTCGCTCTCGTCATATAGAAGGATTCATAAATAAATCTTTGAAAATGCGCAGGGTCGTTACCCACTGTCGATTTTAAACATTTTATAGGTATTTTGTCAAAAGTTTTTTAGTTTTTTTAAAGCGACCCCCAACAAATGCAAATGACTAATTTCTAATGGAAAGATACATCAATGAACTCTGTAAGAAAGGTGAGAATGTTGTACCTGTTGGAATTTGGATCGCACATAAACTATTACAAACTTTCTTAGAGTTGCGTGTTTGGTATAAAAAGGTACCAACGGTGAAATTTGCATCTTACAGAAGTAAAGAAGACTAGCTCAGTTCTGGTAAGATGGCAGAAGTTGGGGTAGAAAATATTAAAGATCCAACTTGAACCTGTTCCGTCCCCTAAAACTCTTCTATTGAAAAAAAGGATTAAAAAAAACACACTTACCGAGTAGCTTCCTTGATTGCGATGGAAAAATTGGCTGCGTCATAATTCCAACAATTCGCAGTGTTTCGATACAAGCTCCTAGGATATGGTACACGTCGTTCATTTTATTCTTCTTCTTCAATTCCAACGGCTTTTTCGACTGCATAAGGACTTCGGCACACTTCAACGTCTTCTTTATCGATTGAAGCCCATAAAACCAATTGAAGTCATTAAAATGATCGGACACCTCGCCTAAAAAAAAACAAAGCTTAGCAAAATCCTTGCAAGATACGGATGGATGAAGGATAGCACTTTGGCTGGCAAAAACCAGGTCTATAGACACAAATGGGAGTAATAGCAAAAATTACGTAGCACAAATCCGACATGCGATGAAGATTTTCTTTTTTTTCAATTAAGTTGAAAGAAATACTTTCCCAGTTAGAGTTGAACATTATGTCCATCATGGAGTCAATGTATAAAGACAGGATCATTTTATTATCATTTTTAGCAATTATTTGAGGTGATTTGCCACTCCCCCCCCCCCTCCGCAAATTCGAATGGGATCTTATTCGCCATTCACTCAAAACTTGCTTATGACTTAAAATCGTTTTTTGTTTGGTTTTTCAATCCGGTTTTTCCAGCGTTTAAGGATGCATCATATACTACAAAAAATTGTGGTGATTTGAGAGAGCGGCAGTCCCCGGCAGTAAATTTGAATCGTTCAAATTAAAAAAATTAGCGTCTTTAAATTTGCTAGGAATTACAGTTCTATTCTGAGAAATATTATCATACTTTTTTATTGGAAATCATACTTCTTTATTGGAAAAATACATCCAAGCTTAAACACATTCTGGCATATATTCTCTAAGCTTTTAAATTTGGACACCCAGCTCAATACTGATCCGACTGTTAGAAATGACGGGGGTCTGAGAGTTAATGGCGAATTTTAAGCTCCAAATTATTCGAATTATCTCGAAATCTTTCAAATTTTTGGGGAGAGGTTTACATACCCCATCTTCTCTATTTATGCAGGCATTGTCACATAGTAAGTGATAAGAGTTTCTAGTACCTCAATCCCAACTTCAAAATTTTAGTCCACGCAAACCCTTCACTTTGCATTGATCCCCCTTCTATTGTTCTCTAGCCTTTTGGTTACATGGGTCGCAGTGATTCAATTAAGTTCCTAGATTTTTTTTATTAGTTTGATCAGATCTCTAGGGTTTGACCAAATCACAAATTACATCTTTTTATTGTGACATATATTCATTCCCAAACAGGAAAAAATAATTCTTACTTTTAAAGAACTTCTCAGAATCTAATTAAAAAAGGGCAAGAAAAACTAAATAAGATTTATCTGCAAAGATATCTTATCCAGGGAAAAAGAATAGTAGAAAAATGCATTATTTTTTCCTACTTAACTAAATTACTCATTTGAAACAATATCTTAGCGTCACATTTTTTTTTTCTCCGAACATTAAAATTTACACTTATATATTTGTAAATTTAACCTCCATGTCAGTAGTAAGTATTAGTGATATTACCAAATTATCGAAAAAGAAGGTGAATTGTCCCAACTACAATAAGACCACTATATTATTATATTTCAAGAGATATTCCACACATAAAAAGTAGATAAAGACCTTAATGGAGGTAATAAAATGAAAGATTCATAGATATATAATACAAATTAGACAGTTCACTCGAAGAAAATTCTCCTCGCAGATATGCCTAATTCAAAATATCTGGAAACTTGCGAAGAAATACTCTAATCCTATAAGTCCTTAGAGCCACTTTTTAATTAATGAGGCAATTTTTAATTTTATAAACTTAGGCAAGAACAGGAATAAATATGGCCCGTTGGTTAGAGACTGGGATACAAAGTGACAATAAAACTAGGGAGTAATAAATAAGATTGAAAAATAATTTTTTTTTACAAAAGCCAGGAAACCTAAGAAGCAATGAACAAATAACATTTACAAAAAAAAAAAAAAAATAAAAGCATAGAAAAACCCGCGAATAAAGTGTAGAAAGAAATGTGAGATGGTATACATAAGCTGCTGTATCTCTCGGATAGGAATTTTTGGCATGATTTTTCCATCTCATAAAAAAAAGAAAGAAAACAACAGGCTTAAAATAAATTCTTGATTTTGTAAACTTACGGATGAACAGGAATAAATTCGGCTTTTTCTACGACAATACTACAAAGTACCAAGCGGACTGGACTAAATCAAAGTGCCAAACGTAGAATATTAACAATGGAAAATTGAGACTTGGTTTACACTGACATTTAAAAAGACACATAAGTAGCAGACGTGGGATTAGTTGCAATAAAACAGACAAAAAACTAATTAGAAAGCCAACAGCCAGCGAAACAACAGAAACACATTTCGCGGACGTGACACATGTAGCTACACCATTAGCCCTACTTCTTATCCACTTTTCATTCTGTTTTCTTCGTTTACGTTGATTTATTTACCAAAGGTGGAAAAAAATCGTCCAAGTATTTCAAAGTATTTGACAAAAAAAAATCGTCGAGGTATTTCAAAGTATTTGAAAAAAAATCGTCAAAGTATTTCAAAGTATTTGAAAAAAATCGTCCAAGCATTTCGAAGTATTTGGCAAAAAATTTGTCCAAGTATTTCGAAGTATTTGACAAAAAATCATCCAAGTATTTCGAGGTATTTGACAAAAAATTCATCGAAGTATTTGACAAAAAATCGTCCGAAGTATTTCGAAACATTTGGCAAAAAATCGTCGAAGCGTTTTGAAGTATCTGACAAAAAAATTGCCCAAGTATTTCGAGGAATTTGACGAAAAATTTGTCGAAGTATTCAAAATACAAAAAGGAAAATAAAACTATGTCAGTGTTATTAAAACACACTATTTTAGTTTACATTATCATTTCAATACGAGAAACCTTCAATCCGGCTAAAAATTCATACTCTGGAAGACGAGATTGACTAAAAAGCTTACAAATGTAAATTCTAATGTACGCTACAATTAATATACTTTGTGTAAATTAATATAGAACTACTACACTGTACAGTTTTGATAGCTCTGTTCATTTTAATGTACAATGTTTATAGCAATATAGCATTAACCAAAGTTAAAGAGTAAGTAATTGAGGTAAGCTTTTACTACATTTCAAATGCGTAGTAACACATCAACGATGTAGAACTAAAATTACTCATTCCCCATTTTCTTTTAATTACTACTGGGAAGCTTTGGACCAACAAGAGAAGATTTTCTCTCCTGCGCAGAGGTATCAATGGAAACTTAGGAGAAAAACGAACAAATCCTCGCTACTTGAAAAGTATATAAATTCATAATCCAACTGCAAGTGTCAAAAAATCTTTAAGGAATCACTTTTACTGACCTAAAAAATACTATGCCAATTTAAAAAAGTAGTGCAGTAGAGACGGAGTATGGTGACTTATTATGTACTCTGGATCTTAGCATAGCAACGCTCTGAGCACTGGTTGTTCTAGTATAATAGAAACATGGGGTTATATTAATGAAGAAAAGGTTCCTGTTCCCCTTGATAGGACCTCTGATAACAATATTAGATGTACTAGAAGGAAAATAAATAACAATAAAGAATTGATTACCATGTAGCTGGAATAAGCTATGCAAAAGATTTGTTCCTTCTTCTCCAAGCGCATGAAAATTTTCTTCAGAGACAGATGGTGCTATTTGATCTACATTAATGTCGCGACTAGTGCAACATTGTAGAAGATCTCCTAGATTATTATCCAAATACGAGGATAAATTCGTCACAGTATTTACACCTGTGCAGAAACAACAATCTAAAAGATAAAATTTGATTAACCTTCTATTGCTCGGTCTTGTCTCATGCCAAACACAACCCGTTATTTTTGCCAGAAGAGAAAAAGGAATAACAAGTAAAATTAGGGGGGGGGGGTATTTTTCTTAGAACGTAGAATATACAAAAAAAGGCTCGTTTAGGCCCGATATCATGCTGTTTTTTAAATTTTGAGAAAGTTTCATACAAAAATATTAGAACAAATTATTCCTGAAAAGTAGTTCCACATTTCTAGCTCAATATACAAACAGTTTATACCATCTACAATTTCTTTTCCTATAAACCACAGAAAACTGACAAAATGAGGCAAATCTTATTTCAACAATAAGAACATTTCAATTATACCACTAAAGCCTTTTCAACACTCTTAAAACTAGCGCACAAAGAAAAGAAAGAAGTAGCTTGCATTTCGAAAAAAAAAAATTCAAGAGGGAAATAAAAAAAAAGAAATCAGAATAAAGATAACCCAAACTACAACACATATTTTTTATATCAGCAATGAGTATATTGGTGACGCCATACTAATTAGTATAACCAAAAAACTTTTTTTCAAGTTTTATAAACATTTCATACTAAAGTCAAGAATGCACTTTATTCGGCTACTATGCAGGATTTGTGCTGACATTAAGTTAAGTTCTAGAATGAGACAGAAGTAGCTCTTAAATGGCGTTGAATTATATATTTAGATTAATTTATCTTTGCCACTGCTTTTATATTTATTTCGAAAAAGTGGAAAAGCAGAAGTGTTGGCCAGCACACAATAAGTGCTTTGCAAAAAAGAAGAAAAATATAGGAAAAGGAAAGGAAATATAGTGCTTTGCAAAGAAAGAAAAGAAGAATGACATAAAATTGAAATATTGAAACATAACAATGATATGAAAAAAGGAAAGAAGCATAAAAAGGAAATATAAGAAAAAGAAAGAAAATATACTACAGAATGGTGATGAAACATATTTCGTTCGAATCCAAAAAGGGTTTAAACTTGAAGAGTTGAATGAAAGAAAAGAACACTCTATTATCACCATTTTTCACTTTTAGCTTATGAATGTAAAGAAGTTCTAAGACTTTTCTGGCTATACATAACGAACAAAAACAAACAAAAACGAAAGACGAACAAAAGAAAAGCTATGAGCTCATATGGCACTTGTGACGAGGTCGGAAGAGGCAAGAGCTCATATAGTTTGAGCTCAAACAAAACTCTAAGAATCAATAGATTGATTTAAAAGGAAAATCAGAGGCTTAATGCCGGTCAGGATTTAAAATAACAGCTCTAAGACACGAGATCTTTTTAAATATCAAATTTCATTAAGATCTGATCACCCATTCGAAAGTCAAAAATATCTTATTTTTTTCAATTTTTCCTCTCCCTCTAGCCCCCCAGATGGTCAAATCAGGGAAACGACTGTTATCAAGTCAATTTGTGCAGGTCCCTGACACGCCAACCAATTCTCATCGTCCGCGCATGTCCAGAAGCACCGAGCAAGCCAAAGCACTGGAAATTCCCCCAAAGAGAGCGGATCCGTTCCAATTATGTCATCACGTATCTAGAACTTTTGCTTATTCTTCCCATCGATTTTCATCCCAATCTCTCCACTCTAAATGTTTTCCAAGATTTTCGGTTTCCACGATCTGTTTCCCCCCTCCAGTCCCTTATGTTCCCGGATCCGATTCGAATTGAAAATGAAAATACCCACTCAAACTCCCCCCAATGTCACCGGATCTGGTCAGGATTTAAAATGAGAGCTCTGAAGCACAAGGTCCTTCTATAAATATGAAATTTCGTTCAGATCTGATTGACCGCTCGTAAGAAACAAATACCTCATTTTTTTCCAAATTACTCCCCCCCCCCCCCAAAGAGAGCAGATCCAGTCCGGTTTGGACTCGTGCTTATTCTTAAATATCACCCGTTCGTAAGTTAAAAATACCTCTTTTCTAATTTTCTCGAAATAACCGTTCCCCATCCCCCACCAAGGTTGTTGAATCAGGGAAACGATTATTTCTAATTGAATCTGGTCATTCATTAAGGTCTGATTACTCGTTCGTAAGAAACAAATACCTCATTTTTCTAATTTTTCCGAATTACCCCCCCCCCCCCAAAGAGATCAGATCTGGTCCGGTTTGGACTCGTGCTTATTCTTAAATATCACCCGTTCGTAAGTTAAAAATACCTCTTTTTTCTAATTTTCCCGAATTAACCGTTCCCCCATCCCCACAAAGGTGGTTGAATCAGGGAAACGATTATTTTTAATTTAATCTGGTCTGGTCCCTGATACGCCTGCCTCATTTCATCGTCCTAGCTTATCTGGAAGTGCCCAAACTATTAAAACCGGGACCGACAGACAGACGAACAGACAGAATTTGTGATCGCTATATGTCACTTGGTTAAAAAACAAACATAAAAAAAAAGAACCAAAAACGAAGACGAAAGAAATGAGATACCAAAGGACAAAATAGCAAGGAAAATAATTCTCAGCCAGTGACTATTTTGTCTCAAGACAAATATTTTTAATCTTTTTACGATATTTATAAAATTTTAAGCTTACAATAATATTTATGATAATCTTTTACAATATATATAATATTTATTATCTTATGTTTATAAACTCAGCAGAATGTTGGTATGGACCTCCATCAAATAAATTAACTTGGCAATTTAAAAAAGTTAGCTTTCATTATAAGGAACTTTTAAATATAAGTATAAGGAACTTTTAATACTTTTAAGTATAAGGAACTTTTAACGAAAGAATTATCTTGAAATACTTAGCAAAATCTTTGGCTGATTTTGATTCTCTTTGTTACTGAGTTTGGCGTGTCCCTAATTTTCGACAGTGGATTTCCGGAGGATTTTGCATATATTGTATTTTCAAATGGTCTTATTTTGCATTATTTCCTTGATTTTTATCTAGGTCACATTTACACAAATAGAGAAAATTTGATATAGTGAAAAACTTTTAATAATTGTCTAGTATTGTTTTAGATTGTGAATTGGTAACATAAATATACGAGGGCCAGAACCAAGGTATGATAAGCTTGTTTTGGTGGTACTTGGTTGTCCTAAATTTGTTTTTACTTATGGATATATTTTGGGGGAAATACCTAGCACAGGGATACCATAGGGAATTTATGGTAGGCACACCATTTCCCTGGGTAGGGAATTTAAATTGCCGAAACCCTATAGGCAAGTGTGTATTCTCCTGACGAGCTCTTGTGTTAGGTTGTTGCTTCTGAATTATTTGTCTTTTTTACTGTTTTAATATTTGGTAAATGACGACTTATACTTACTTACGATACGACTGCCTGTCCATGGATTATTCTTTATGGTTGATTGTGTACGGTTATGCTGTTTGACCTATGTGATTGTATGGGTGAGTAGGGTTATGGCCTAATTCAAGTACAGATCTATATTAATTACTAATGTAGTAAAACAGTCTTCCTTTTCTCCTTCTGTCTTCCTTTTTCTTATGTGTCTGTGCTGTTGCATTGGTGATTTCCTTGTTATTATATATATAATATATATACATATATAATTATATATATATAAATATATATATATATATATATATATATATATATATATATATATACATACATATATATATATATATATATATATATATATATATATATATATATATATATATATATATATATATATATATATATATATAATGTTGATTTTAATTTATTTTATATAATTTATTCTTTTATATTTCTAATCTTTTTTTTTCCTTTGTTTTTTTTTGCACCGAAGATTCTTGACAAAACATTTCCTAAATATCGTTTATCTCACTCAATGGCTGAAAATTATTTTCGCTGTAGTTTTATCATCTTAATTTTTGATTTCTTTCGTCCTTAAATTCGCTCCTTATCAATTCCTGACAATTGAAATAGCTTAAGCGTATTTTGACTATAGTTACAGATATTTTCAAAGAAAATAGGATGTTTTCCCGATGGTTGAAAATTTTAAAAAGGATGGATCAACATGAAGAAGCATAATTAGAACTTTTTAATCCTTTCAGCATGAGAAGCAAACAAGCTTCTATTATCAAAAACAAGACTGCTGAAACAAAATAGTCGATGACTGTTCATATTATACCCACAACATGTGCATATTCACAATATATTATACTTAGCATATTCGCCAATAGTTTGAACTTGAATGGAAATTCAGTATTTTCAGCTGCTTGAAATGATCAGTTATTGATACAGTGTCTGGTTTTTTCGTCAAAAAGTACCTTAGAGAGGGATCTAGTATATATAGATTTGTAAACTTCTGGTTTTTCTTTGTCACAACCTTACAGAGTAAATTTCATCCGTAAGTAGACAGTGCTAAGTAGGCCAGAGTTCTAATTAGAATTTTTATGTTCGTAAATTTATGTTAAATTTTGGTAGAGTTTAACCTAGCAGCAACAAAATAGAAATTTTTGATGAGTAATTAATGAATTTTGAAAAAAAAATTACATTTTTTTTTTGAAAGCCTTTCACTCTTGTTCAAAGCTTGAATCTCCATCCTCATTCCATATTTTTTAATTTTTGAATAGTTTGCTTATGATGACTGAGATGATATTAGAGGATAATTATGATTGTTTATTGGTTTGTACGTCAACATGTGAAAGGGCTTGTTTAGGTGTAAAGATTATACTTAAATTAGGGTAGTTTAAGCACTTAATATAGAAAACTAAGTACGTAGTAGGAAAGCTCTACTCTCCGTTTTGAGCACCCCATCCCTAGCTAGATAAGTTTAAGCTGTTTTCATAGAAAGATTAAGAATCTTATTTTTCATTTAGCTGTAAGACAACCGAAATTGTAGATTTTCTCTTTGATTATGGGCATAAATAAACACTATATTTTTTATTAAATTTTAAAATACCATCCTCAGTTCCAAGACAAGGTGAACTCCTTAAATGCAAGTAATAAGGGCCAATTGTTCCCCACAATTTAGCTCTTTCAAAATCATTGTCATTGTCATCGTCATTGTGTGAAATCTTCAGCTTGGTCATGTCAGTCGTCAGCTCGGTCTCTTGTTTGCTGAGAGTTGTGCTAATCTGAGAACCTTTAGACACGATATAGCTTGTGATACGGCTGAAAAGAATACAAATAAATATAATACCAAAAATTCCCTTCAATGACACTTGTAAATAATGGAAAATGCTTTCAATCCCCAAATGTATTTACATTATATATTGAAGAGTAGAGTCTGATTTTTTTTCTTCTTTTTTTTCGTCTCAAACAAGTAACTATAAAAATTTATAGGAAAAAAGCATCCTAAGCGTTGTTATTTTAATTTTTTAATCCGATCTTAAAAATGTCTGAAATGCTCAATGCCGATTTTTGTCTCATATTTTAAAACTTTTGGAAGGGGAGGGGGGGGGAGGTTAGAAAAACCCTTAGGTCAAATATCTTCCTAACACCTCCTGTGTCCGTGCATGAAAGCATATAAATGTAATGCATTATTATCGAAATATTCCCATAATAAGAAAAAGAGTTCCCACTTTCTCGGTAACCGTGTTGCAGCCTTAGCTGTAATATCTTACCACCCTTTCCCTACTCCTTCTATGCTTAAAGCTACTAACCCTAAAAAAAATAGTTAGGATTTAACCCGTTTCCTTTTCTGATTGAATTTTGTACATTACAATTTTTCACTAAAAGAGCCAAAGGACGACTTAACCAAGCGTTTTCAAAACTGAGAGGCGCGCCTACATAGGAAGGCACGGACTAGTCCAAAAGGAGGCGCGAAAATTACGCAGGATTGACAAAAAATAAATGATATTAAAACTACACATTAGCACAAAATATCTGAACCCTTTCGCGATTTGAACAAAGCCAGGTTTGACAACCCAAGGTAAAACTAGCAAGATTTTATATATGTTACAGAACACTCCGTTCTGGGTTTATCAATTAGATGATCTTTCCGATCGATTAGTTTCTCAGATACGTAATATGGCAAATCCTCGCACTGGGCAAATTCTCCTAAGGTTCTGCCGGATTTTAATAAGAGGTTTATCAGATAAAACTGATTATACGCTGATAGTATACATCAATTGTGGTAAAACCCCCATAGCAAAGCTAAAAACCCTTCAATATATATATATATATATATTATATATATATATATATATATATATATATATATATATATATATATATATATATATATATTAGAAATGCTTTAGGGCTTCACCACCATTCAGAGGGAGCTAAAGTTCGCCAATTAACTGGATTTTCTTCGATAGTTGAACGGGGCCAAATACTACCAGTCAGGTATTTTACAAGAATTCAGACATTTGTATCAGACCACCCACTGTATCTGTTAACATTAAGGAAAATGAGCTACTCAATCTTCAGGGAGAATTGGGCCATGGGATACTTTTATTTCAAAATGCCCAACCTGGCAAAATCACCATTTATCCTTCCCTTGTCTATGATTTCCTCCTTCACGGGGGGATAACCCCTGTTAATGGAAGTCACCGACTAATTGCAGAAAAGAAACAAAAAAAAATCCCTCCAGCATTAGTTCAAGTGGAATTCCAAAAAGTTAGAGTGACCAGGTTCCATGAGTTCCTAGAAATTTACACCGGAGATTGGCAGCAGCTGTTGCGGTCATCCTCCAGCTAAATATATATATTTCGAAACCGCTCTCCGACGGTTCCTCCACCCTGACAGCTGAAATAGCTACAACATACAAGGCTCTGAAAGTGGTCTACGCAAATCCTCCACCCAGGAAAAAGGTAGTTGTATTCTCAGACTCCCAACCATCTCTACAAATTATTAAGAAAATCCATTTTGAAGTTACTAAAAGACATGTCCATCGGTTGCTTGTGTTGATAATCGCTCTTGCCAAGGAAGGGGTAGAACTAGCTTTAAAACACGTAATCACCAGCCAAAAGGAATACGTTTTAACGAGGTGGTTAACGAATTGGCAACCAAAGAATCCAGAGGTCTTCTGAAATCATCCAAAACTCTGTATCTATCCCCCTTGGTGATGCACTGAGACGTAGGAATTGCAAAATACCTCACTGTAGACCGTTGAAACTAATATTGACAGACCGCAGGGAATACTCGGCTTTTATGAGGATTAAGAGCCAAGCACTAATTCTCAGGAGGGAAGAACAGTTATGAAAAAAAACCTAATCCCTCTTTGACGACAATGGCCATCAACAGCCGAGACTATTCAGAATCTCCTGTTTGAATACCCTAAGTCGGCAACAATCTCCTCCAAGGTTTGAGGATTAAGAGCCAAACAATGATTCTTAGGAGGGAAGAACAGTTATAAAAAAAAACACCTAAGCCCTCTCTGTCACCAATGGCCATCAACAGTCGAGACTATTCAGCATCTCCTATTTGAATGCCCCAAAATTGGCAACAATTTCCTCTAAGCTTTGATTCTCAGGAGGCAAGACCAGTTGTGGAAAAAAACCTAATCCCTCTTTGTCGCCAATGGCCATCAACAGCCGAGAAGCTGTTCCCAGAAGCAGACCTCGCAACCCAGGAAGAGACCCAGATATTCATAAGGATTATTGACTTCTTCCGTAGTCTCAATGTTTAATAAAAGATTTCCTAAAAATGGTAAGGAGAAAAGTCGACAAACAGAAGAAGGGAAGTATCCTGTCGCAACCTTACGAGTATTTATTCTTAAATTGCGGGGAAAAGGTAGCAGGATCCTATGCTTCCCTTGTTTGGCCCTTATGAAAAATCCCAAATAGTTTTCTTTCCCCCTTGGAAGAATACAAATTCTAGGCCATGAAGAGAGAGAGAGAGAGAAGAGAAGAAGTTTATTATTATTCAATACAATACAATACAAAATACAATTCAAAATGGAATGACAATACACTTATTCCCCCTCGAAAGGCTCTATGCCCAGAGATACAAGGGGGATAAATACAAGGAGAAGAATCAACCAACTTTAAAGCCAGAGGGACCCGAAAAGATTGGGTCCAAGTGTTTTCTAAGGAAGAAGAACCATAAAATTCACATTACAAGTAGAAGTATCTGATGTAGCTAAAGCTGCATATTTAATTGGGCATTTTCCATATGTTGGAAGAGAATAATATAAATAAAGATTTATTTTTTTCCGCATTATTCCTTGCAAAGCCGTATGCAGTAAAATTTTCAATATTTCTTACATTTTTTTTTAATGAAAAAAAATTATTCTTTAAGAATTCCAATTCGCTTTGTAGAGACTGAGCAAAGTCAATGTCAGGACACAAAACTGGCTTAGCACGCAAGTTTTTTTTTTCTATTTCTTACTTTTTTTTATTGTAATTATCTTTAATGATCCTGGTCCTTAAAAATGCACATTATTGACAATGAAAATATCATTGCTCAGGTCTGTGTGATACTGTAGAAAAATTCAATCAATTTAATTTTAGAATAAGTTAAATAATAAAAAGTAAAACGTTCAATCTTGTAGTGAATTATGCTCTTCCTAATTGCCAACCAGTTAATTATTGCAACTGATAGTCCAAGAAAATTGTTTTTTACATCACCTAATTCTTTTCCAAATGCCCTCTTTGCCAAGTCCTTAAAAAACAAGACTGATAGGAAATTAAAATCTAGTACCTAAGCAGATTTTATAAAATATACATTTGGGGTAAATTCTCAAATGTCTTGTAACCTTTTCATTGAACAAAGTAAGGCAAAAAAAAGGATCAAGTTCTGCTCAGATTTACTGCAAATTATAAGTTTGGCAGCTTTTTCTGTTAGACTTGCTGCTCTCCTGGGTCTTTTTTGTTTCCTTTTGATCCAATAAGTACAAAAAATAAAAAATGATGTTCAAGGTTTAGGTCTAGGAAAGGATTTGACTGTATTGGCTGAAAATCTCGTTTTGACTTTTTGCTTTCATTAACAGTGATGGAGTCTTTTCTTTTGATAGTAATTTAGTTAGCAATTTTCTTTTTAAAAGATATTTTTCCATGCAAAATCTTCTAATTGGTAGCTCGAAATTAAATCAAAACTGTAACATAGAATATCTGGATCTTTTGGACACAAAAAATCAGCTTGAAACAAAGGACGACAACTTAAGATTATTAAATCAGCGCGAGAATTTTTTTTAAATTGGTAATATTTAAATTTTGGTTATATTTTTATTATTTGGGAACTAAAGAAGAAACTGTAGGATCGAACTGTTTATTCATGACGAAGAAGGCTTTTTGAGACATATGAATTTTGAGCATAGCTGGTTAGAGACTTGTTTAGTCAATGCAGATTCTTTTTCTATCCACCAAACTCAGTTTACCTAAAACAAAATATTTCGTCTATGAAGAAAAATTTTTTCATTAGGAATATAAACAAAAACATGCTAGATGTTCAAATTGAGTTTGATCCAGATATTTGTTCAAGAAATGGCCGCCAGTTTTTCCTTTTATTTCCTTAGATTCTAAACAATAGAAAAACACATCCTGTTTCAATTCTGTTGGTGTACGAGTCATGATTATTTTTCATGTACAATTTTTCCAGATGTTTATGTTTTTGCTGGCTGAAAATGATGTGAATTTTCTGCTTAGTCAGCGTGTATATACTTTATGGCCTCTGTACATACCACTTACAAGCAATTCGTATTAAAAATTATACTTTTAATAAATGAATATTCCCCAACAAATATTCCTCCACTGATTTTATTTAGAGGAGAGAACCCACATGAATTTTAACCAATGCCAAAAGATAAATTGTTTTCTCTATTTAGAAAAGGCCGATATGAAAGAAAAAACGAAATGTATATTGTAGTATAATTTTGACTTTCTAATCTGTACATACAATACCTCTCCTAAACAGCTAGAACTATGCCATTCAACATTCATTTTTACTTTCATTTTTGAGCAAAAGAAACCATGAATATACTTATATACACCTACCAAACAAATGGTTTGTTATTGGTACAATCTATAGCCCACCGATGATGAAAATCACCGACCATCTTGTCGATTGCCTGGAATTTGTGAAGCAAAGTACCCTAAATCAGGTATAATAGTTCAAGGAGACTTCAACGTTCATTATAATCACTGGCTGAAAAGTCGTGCGACTGATGCGGAAGGCATAGCTCTGCTAGACCTGAGTCTTGGTTATGGCCTACCAAAGCTTGCTGAATCCGAAAATTATATTGGCTGTCATGGATCATCCCGGCTTGATCTCTTCTTAACTGATTATTCGGATTCCTTTAGTGTTGAAAGTTATCATTTTGCCAGCGACCACGCGGCAGTTATAACTCGTGAAAATTACAAAAGACCTCAACCTGTAAAGCACGAGTAGATCATCAGGTATCACCGCACAGACAGGGCTGGCCTCCGAAACTTCTTATCGGCAAAACCTTGGAGTAAATTTTCAAAAGAAGCCCCACATAAAGCAGCGGCACTTTACAAAAAAGCAATTACAGAGGCCATTGAGTGATTCGTCTCATCAAAAACCGTAAAAGTCTCATCTCGAGATAACCCTTTGTTCAATGCTGGTTTAGAAAATCAACCAGGGCCAGAAAGTAGACTCACAAGAAATGGCGTTCGACTGAATCCGACGAAGACTGGGCTGCTTTTCTTTGCACTCAAAACGAGTCTGTTAAAGCTGCACGTCAAGCAAGAGCCGATTACAAACACAAGTTTGTAGACAAACTGAAAAGTGCTCCTGGAAAGCGGTGGTGGAGGGTTGTCAAAGAAGACCTATCGTCATCCAAACCAAAATCAATTCCCTTGCATCTTGTTGAAGGGACGAGGATACAGTCAGGCCAGAAAAGGGCAGATGCTCTTGCACAAGCCCTTTTCAAAGGTATCCCAACTTGGTGAAGCCAGAGTCTCCCCTCCTCCCTTACCGCCACGAACAGATGCGAAAATCAACCGCGTTAACATAACTATTAGTAAGGTGCTCAGAACGCTAAGCCAGCTGGATGTCATCAACGCTTCAGGACCTGACCCGATTCCCAATCTCATTCTTGAAAGATGTGCCTTTGAACTTACTGGTCCTCTCGCCTCTCCGTATAGAAAATGCTTTTCAACGGGATTATTCCCGAAAACCTGTAAAACTGCTCTTGTGGTCTCTGTTCCAAATACAGAGTCCAACTTTGCTAATGTAGGATCGTATCGTTCAATAAGTCTGCTGTCCAGCGTAGGTAGTGTTTATGAAAGTATCATTAAGGCAGGACGGGCTCTCAAGGAATCTTCCTATACCTCCCATGTTAAACATTTGGAGTTTGCCTAACGTTCCTGAAATAGTGATTTCGGCGGTTTTTATTTTAAGAGATATAAAAAAAAATCTGGTGAATATTTTGATCTAATCAAATCTTAAAGCCGACAATTTTTTTTATAATTCCAAAATAATTATAAAACCTGTTTCGGGTTTGCATTCTAGATTGCTAATATCTAATTCAGATTATTTCTTCTTGCCAAGAAGTTTTGTTATAACAAAAATGAGAAACTTACACCCCTCGAACCAGCTTCATTTTCTTGTACTCCAATAAAAAGGATTCCTTCAGTTTCTTTCCTTTTTCCAAATATTGTAAATTTTTTTGAACCTTATCATCAATGGATTCAACCAATCTTTCATATCTATTTACTTTCGTGTCTGGCAAAATCCAGCCCAAGGAAATAGCCCTCCTTTGTCCAAATTCAAAAACGTCTTTGGAAATAATTTCCTAAAAAAAAGAAGCAAGCTCACATTTAGAGAAAACTACAAGAATCCTAAGAACGACAGTCAAAAAGAAATAAATAAAAAATTCGGAGGAATTCAATTTTTTTAAGGTGAGTTTAAGAGGAATATTAAGGTGGTTTGTGTATTACAAGCTGATTGTTTCAATCTTGAAGAAAATGAGTATATTTTATAACGATAAAAATCATGAATGCTCATTTTCCTGTCAAGTAAATGGATGCATGCATGAAAGTGTGCTTCATTTGATATGTGAAAATGAAATACCAATGGAATTACTAGTTGGAATCTTTGGTCTTGAGACAGTGGTAGTTACGAGTCAATTAAAATTTAAGTTAATTCAAGTGATCTCCAAAAAACGTTTCTTGAAGAAGGATATTTGTGTTTTCGCTTACTAAGAATTGCACACATCTGACAATCAATTTTGACCTTCAGGATTTTCAGAGATTTTCCTGGGGAATATATTTTACCAGTCTCCCATGTTTGCTTCTTTAGATATATATTTATCAGATAGTCTTCTTCTTCTTTTTCTTCTCATAGTAGTAATAGGCTATTTAGTTTGTAAAATTAAGCCCTGTTCCTTTTTCCACTTTAAATCAGTGAATATGTACATGGTTTATGCCATTCTAAAAAAAAAAAAAAAAAAAAAAAAAAAAAAAAAAAAAAAAAAAAAAAAAAAAAAAAAAAAAAAAAAAAAAAAAAAAAAAAAAAAAATGTGGATTTTCAGTTTAAAATACATATACTGATATTTATTCCTTAAAGTTTTGATAATTCTTTATTTATTAAAGTCAAAAAGGGAAAATGTTTAAAATGTATTTTGTTTTCATTAAAGTTCGAATTATATTCTGGTCTTGAGAGGCATGGGGGTTGCCAGCCAAACTCATGTTAATTTTTGCTTGTTTTGAGTTTGACTTGGTTATTTATTGTAATTTCTGTTCGTTATGGGGTTTCATTTATCAATTGGAACTTTTCTTTAAAAAACTTGTTTTGTGGAGACATTTTTCTAGTTAATTTTAAAAATCTACAATAAACAATTTTTTTGACTTTATTTTCGAAAAATCAACATTATCAAAAATCTACCGAGTGTAATGATCTGAGTATCCTAACAACTCCAAAAAGCAGCAACAGCAACTTTTTTTTTATCCCTGGCCCACTCAAAAAGCTCCTGCATGCCTGCCGGGCCCAAAAGTATATTCATAGGTTTCTTTTGCTCAAACTGAAAGTAGAAATGAATTTTGAATGGTGTAGTTGTAGCTGTTTATGAGAAGGATTATATGTACAGATTAGAAAATATCATAATTTTACTACAATACACATGTTGTTTTTCTTTCGTATTGGCTTTTTCTAAATAGAGAAAACAATTTATTTTTGGCACTGGTTAAAAATTCACATGGGTTCACTCCTCAATATGAAATCAATGGAGTAATATTTTAGACATTTGAGAATTTACCCCAAATGCATCTTTAATAAAATCAGCGTCATCTCAACCCTGTCGCGTTTTTTAAGGACATGAATACTTTCTGCAATATACACTTATTCTAAGATTTAATTAATTGAATGGTTCTATAGTATCACGAAGACTTCAACAATAATATTCTCATTGTCAATAATGTACTTTTAAGGACCGGAACCATTAAAGATAATTAATATGAAAAAAACTAACCAGAAGCTTATCTTTAGTAGCTCCTTCCGGAGGTATTGCTCTGAAGAACCGTGCTTCATGACTACCTTGTGAGGCAACTTTCTCTCCCTCAGGGGTTAGCTCCCAGTTTATGTCACGTTTCTCTTCTACCTTGATAGCCTATCCAAAAAAGAATTCAACTTAAAGAAAATGTCATATCAGTCATTGTAATGTTGTCCATTCAAATTTCAAATTGTAGTAGTAAAGTAAAAGTAAAAATCTTTTTTTAAATTGCTAGCCCTTATTTTATCCGCAAGAAAGCTCAACATGACTCCCAGAAAGCTCAACACTAATCATCAAGACTACATTTTTGTGTCATATATATCAGTCCTTTTATTTTCTTTTTTTTTTATATAAAAGCAGTAGTTAATAAAGAGCTAAAAAGCATCTCTTTTTAAGCAAAATTAGGGATAATAGCAAAAACGATACTACTGTTATTAATCTAATCAGTTATCTTACACTTGAAAGAAGAAAGATCTAGGCTCAACTTTGGCTGAGATGCTGTTGCACATGGTAACTAGCTAGTGAATGTGGCCTTTCAATAAATAATCCACTCTGTGTTTGCTCCTGATGGTATTTAGTAAAAGCAAGGCTGTGACAAGTTGCTATTGTTGCTTAAACTCTAACAGGAGCTCATTTGGAAATCTCTTTTGTGGAAGTTAAACCATAGACTACACTATCAAATATCAGAATTGGGTATATATTTTCATAAACTGATGCATTCAATGTTCTGTTTTGCACATACTTGGTTGGATACACAAGTATTTCATGCTCAAAACAAGAACACTAAATCATAGGGCTGATGCAGGGAATGTAGAAAGCTAGGAGGGTTTTAACTTAAAAATACCTTAAATTGCAGCTTGGAGCAATATAAGGATTTTCCAACCTTGAGATGCTCTAGTGATGAAAAAAAAAAATCGTTTGGTATAGACTGTGGTTGATGATCTAGACTCTTGTAGAGGACTCTTCAGCTTCCCAATTGTAAAGGAACTCCTGGCAGAGCCATTCCTTATTAAGGTGGGACTTGGAACGTGTTGGTTGAAGTTGTAGAAACTGTTTCCTCAGACAGTTGATTCCACAGACTGATGACTCTTTGGCTGAAGAATTGACTTCTATGTCTACTTGTGGAATGCTGCATGGGGAGCTTCATTGAATGTACTCTAGTATCAGAATGCATGGGCTGTGCAAAGAGTCTGGGAAGGGTATTTTTAGAAAGGATTTTCTTGGTTAAAATCATATCACCCCTTTTCCTTCAGCATGTCAGTGTTGGCAGCTTCAAACGACGTAGTCTTTCTTTGTATGGAAATTTATTCAAGCTGCTAACCATCTTAGTGGCACGACGCTGGATAAACTCAAGCAACTTCTTATCTTTTTTGAAAAAAGGGGCTGCCAATGACATTCCAACCTCCAGTAAATTTTCAGGAAATAAGATAAATGACGGTGGGCTAATTAACTTTCCAAATTGTAAATATAAATTACCTTCCGAAGTTTCTGATCTTCCCAGTACCGGTGTTGTGAGAACAGGATTTTTAAATTGTAGGTTTTTTTTAGTTCACAGGATGATCTTATTGATGTAGTTCATAAATTATCTTGTCATGTCGTTGGATTCTGTGAGACTTTTCTTACAGACCTGACTCCTCAGGTTGTTTTTCCTGGATATCAATTTATTTTTAAAAACCGATTGACTAGGCGCCAAGGTGGTTTAGCAGTACTAGTTAAAGAAGGTATCTCTTTTCGACGCATTGCAAATCTGGAAGGTTCTCATGAGGAAATGCTTTTTGAAGTAATGGTGACTGAAATTAGTCTTGGAAAAAAAGATGTTTTTTTGCGTAGTATACCGACCGCCTTCTTCTCTAGTCAAATCTTTCCTCTCTAAACTCCATGATTTTTTGCATCAACCCCATTTTCAAAATAAAAATGTAATCCTTTCCGGAGATTTCAATATTGACCTTCTAGAAACTTCAAATGAATCTTCTGTTTAGTTATTGTCTTCTTGCTTTTCTCCGTGTCTGCTTCCTACTTGCCTGATACCTACAAGAATTTCACCTAGTTCTGCTTCTCTCATTGATAATATTTTTACATCTTTACCTATTCAAGCAAATTTTGCTGTTTTAAGTGATGTATCGGATCATTTCCTGCTGGTTTCAGATTTAGGTAAGTAAGTAACATCAAGGACGGTTAATAAATAAAATAACATTAAAGCACCTGAATGAAAGCCTTGGACTATTGGATTGGCAGGGGGTAATATCTACGGAGGATACAGATATGGCAACTGATAATTTTCTAAGAAATTTCAATTGCTGCCTTGATTCTAGTTGCCCATTTGTTACGATTAAAATTTGCAGAGAAAAATTTCCTATAAGGCCATGGATAACGTCTGGAATTTTGATATCAGTTAAGAAAAAAAAAATCAGTTATTTAAAAAGCAGTTAAAGAATCCAACTGATTATAATATTAAAATTTTTAGGATTTTCAAAAATAAATTAACCACAATGATACGTTTGTCGAAACAATTGTATTATAAAAAGTCTTTCGAAGAAGCTCAAAATTCTCCTCGCAAAACGTGGTCTTTAATTAATTATTTTATAAAAAAAGAAAGCAAGTCTAATTTTCCTGAAGTTATTAGTTTAGAAGATGGTTCGACTACTAATAAATCGGAGAAAGTGGCTGATATTTTGAATACTCATTTTGCTAAAATAGGAGAGAAAATTGTTTCATCAGTAATGAACCAGTTTGATTCACGTAGTAATAAACATTTTTCTTCATACCTTCCATCTCCTCAAAGTAATTCAATTTTTCTCGGGCCTATTTCTCATTCTGAAATAACAAAAATAGTGTGTGATCTAAATCCAGGTAATTCAGCGGGAATTGACGGGTCTAGTTCTAAAATTGTTAAAGAAATACTGTCTGCAATAATATTACCATTACAACATATAATTAATCTTTCATTTAAAACTGGAGTTTTCCCATCTGCTTTTAAAGAGGTGCGGATAGTTCCGCTTCACAAAGGTGACTCTCCTGAAAATCCATCAAATTACCGCCCTATTTCTATTTTGTCAGCATTTTCTAAAATACTTGAGAAGGCAATTTATAAGAGGTTTTATGACTTTCTTAAATCGTCTAATTTCTTCACAAATTTCCAGTTTGGTTTCCGGTCTGGACCCAACACTGAACATGCTACCGTTGCTCTCATCCAATATATTCATGAATGCTTAGATAGAGGTGAAATTCCAGCAACAATATATTTAGATTTTAAAAAAGCATTCGATACAATATCCCATTGTATTCTTTTTAGTAAATTGGATAATTGTGGCGTGCGTGGACCGGCGTTGGATCTAGTTAAATCTTATCGTGATAAGAGAAAGCAACGATTAGATGGAGGTAATTTCCTCTCTTCACCTGTACATCAGTCTTCGAAGGTTGGGGTACCTCAGGGCTCTGTCCTAGGTCCTCTCCTTTTTTTAATTTATATAAATGATTTTCACCGCGCTTTTACATCCCCGTGTCTCAACACACATTTTGCTGATGATACGGCAGTTTCAATTTCTGAAAAGAATGACGAGGAGTTGGAGACAAAACTGAATACTGCATTTTCTAATGTTCTTGATTGGTGTTCTTCAAATTTTATTGCTTTGAATGTATCAAAAACAAATTTCATAATTTACGGCAGAAAGTCAAATATCTGCCCTCGTATTACCCGAGTTACTTCTTCAAAGTATCTATTATCAATATCTCGGGTGAAAATGACAAAGTACCTTGGACTTGTGATTGACGAAAGCTTATCTTTTAAAACACACATTCAAAATCTACGATTAAAGATTTCAAGGTATGTTGGTTTAATGCGAAGGTTAAAGCTTTGCCCTACTCTGCTTTACGAAGTATTTATTTTGCTCTGATTCAGACTAATATTAATTATTGTTCTCTAGTATATTTATCTACATTTATAAGCCATATTAAACCAATACAGATTTTACAAAATAAAGCCCTAAGAATCCTTTTACTTTTTATTCCATCACCTATTGAACTTCCAAATAAGTCTTCTACTGCATCTTTATATACTTATCTAGATATACTTCCAGTCTCTCAACAATTTGTTTTTGGAGCAATTCTTTTCAAAATCAATTATGACATTAAAAAATTACCGCCATATTACCTCCATCAAAGTTTGTTCTCCCAATCACAAGATTTACATAATTATAACACTCGACAAAAAAAGGATATCTACATTGACAAGTATAATACTGAGAGATCTAAATTCGCTCCGTTTGTGTCAATAGCTCGGTGCTGGGATGCTCACAACGCTCTTATTGATAAATTTTCCTCTATCCATTTAATAAAAAGGAAACTTAAATTTCATTTAGTTCAGGATTATTTTTAATTAATTAAGTATCTTTTTAGTAAGGCAAAGTTTTTGTATGTTTCGTTGCTCTGGGTGATTATGGGCCTCTCAGCTATCTTCCAGTATTAACTTATATTTAATAATATTACATTTTTAATTTCTTCAACAGTATTGAATGATCCTGAGCTGGCTGCTACTTTCATACTATTGTTGTGTTATTGTATCTTTGCCGTCATGTTTATCTTTGTATTGTAGTGTTATTATTTTATTCTTTGTCTGGGCCTAGTTTTTCGAGCTTGTCTCCCCATGGGCCTATGTCATATATATATATATACATGTATGTGCGATTAATAAATAAATGAACTTGAACTTGAAGTGGTCGTACAAGCGCCTTATATAACTTCATATAATCTCTTGGGTGTCGGCTAGAGATGGTTCTTTTTATGATACCAAGGGATTTATTTGCAGAAGATGAAACAGACTTAGCATGGCTGCTAAACTTTAATTGGTGATCAACAATAACCCCAAGATCTCTTTCATTGGAAACAGCAGAAGGAAGCTGTCTTGAAGGAAATACTTATGATGCTTGCTTTGTTTGCCAAAATGGATGACATGGCATTCTTCAACATTAAAAGTAAGGAGCCACTTGGTAGCCCATCTTCCTAGACTGTCAAGATCTGTTAGAATTGATTGCTGGTCAGAGGGAGTAGCCACTTTTCCAGCTAGTTTTGAGTCATCAGCATAAAGGGTAATAAGATTTGAAAGAAGGGTGGGTAGATTGTTGACACAGAAGTTGAAAGGTGTTGGTCCAAGAAGAGTACCCTGGGGTACGCCACTTAATACAGTTATGGGACAAGAGAAATGAGGAGTTCCTTGTGAATCGAAAACTCTGAAACTCTGTAATCCTTTAGAGAGAAAGCCCATAATCCACTGTACAACGCCTTCATTGACACCTGCAATCTTCAGTTTGATTATGAGGAATTCATGATCAAATGCTTTGGACAGATCAAGAAGAATCATGTCAACAGGAAGATCTTTATCAAGCAGTGTAGTCACTAATTCATATATTTGGATGAGGTTAGTGTCAGCAGACCTACCAGATCTGAATCCTTGTTGTGATGCGGAGAGGATGTTATTAACTTCAAGATTTTCTAAGAAGTTTTTGCAAAGCATGGTAAATCCCAACTTTCAAGAGCAACATGATCTTGCTTTACTCAAATGCTGCAATGAAGAAATTATTCAAAAATAATGACACACAAAGTAGATAAAGGAGGCAATTACCTATAGTAATACACAAAAATAAAATCTCACAATTACATTGTGATACATGATATCCGCTGATTCAATTTACCTGACTATTAAAAGGCTTAAGTCTAAGTCAGTTGACACCGATGGAATATCAGTGAATCATTTAAAACCTGATCGCCCCCCTTTAACATCACATTTACAACTACTTTTTCAAATGTGTTTGTGTTGTTCTGTCGTGCCGGACAGTTTCTTGTGTGGCACAGTTACTTTTATTTTAAAAAGGGGGAAAGATCCATTTTCATGTTCATCTTATTGTCCTATCACTGTTTCTTGTACCTTAAGCAAAGTCCTTGAGTATTTACTTCTCCCTTCTATAACAGATAATATAAATTTTGGAGTTAACCAGTTTGGTTTTCAGCGTGGTCTGGGATGTCAGCATGCCCATAAAGTTCTTTCTACTCTGCTTTCGGATGCATCCGGGAAGGGCTATGATCTTTATTTTTGTCCTTTAGATCTATCTAAGGCTTTTGATTCTGTAGTTCACTCCCAAGCCCTGTTTTCTTTGCTCAAATGTGGAGTGAGTGTTTCTATTGTTTCTTTATTAAAATTTTGGTATGGTCATTCTTTCCTTCATGTTAAATCTTCTCCTTCTGATCCTTCTTTGTTAAAGATCTCCGTAAGACAAGGTGTGAGACAAGGTGGAGTTTTATCTCCATCAATTTTCAAAATTGGCATTGCTGATATTTTAAACAGTCTTCCAACAACTTACCTTTTAGGTAGTTCAAATGTCTCATATCTTGCTTATGCAGACGATATTCTTCTCATTAGTAGAACTAAATCTGGGCTTTCGGCTTCTGTTCGTTCTATCTCTAGTGCTTTCTCGAATGTAGGTCTAACCCTTAACCCTGATAAATGTGAATTCTTCCATTTTGGTCCTTCTCCCAACCAACCTTCTAGACTAAATTGTTCTGAATTTAGCGTTCCGTGCGTCACTTCTTTAAGGTGGTTTGGGCATTACCCTTACTAACAGTTTAGTCTCTTTTTGTAATAAAATTGTTTCTGATGCTAAGGTTAAACTTCAAGTGGGTTATTCTAAAATAATTGCGAACAGGGGGAAATACAACCGCAAAGCCCTTTCACAAATTACAACCGGTCACTCGGTTTTATATCTTTCTGGATTGTATCCTGTTTTAAAAAGAAAATATTTAAAGGCTCTCAAGTCATCTTATTTTCGTTTCCTCCGTTTTTTGTTTGTTATCTTCCTCCCTGGTACAAGAACAGTGATATGGTAACAAATTCCGGGGCTCCAGATTTATTAAATAAACTTAAAGTGCTACACCAGAAACTATCCAACTCGATACATTTTACTATTAACCCTTTTCATGATCTCCTAAAATGTTTTCTATAGAAATTTAATGTGTTATCAGAAGTTTTTTTTTTTCTGTATGTGTTTTTACACTCTGCTGTTTCAAGTGGGTCACAAATAAATTATTATTATTATTATTATTACTGCTTGATATGAGACAAAAATATTGTGATTAAGTTTTCTGTGGGGTTCACCATGATTTTGAAGAAAATCATATTTTTGTGAATCTATCTAGTTTCTTGAGTTTTTTTGTTTTGTTTTTTTTTATAGCATTGACAGAGGAATTGCTAAGTTGGTTTACTGACTAAAAAGTTGTTACTGAAAAAGTAGCTAATTATATTTCAACACTACTTACCTTTCCTTCTGAAAATAAATATTTAATGGCTGCAACTACTTTAGAATGGTCAACATTTAGTTGTTTAGCAAGCTCTAAGGAGCTGGTTTTCTCATTTTCATCCATTTCTTTTTCGACTTTTGTAACAACTTCTTTTTTCTGCATTTTCTTCAAGTTTACCTAAAACAGTAAATATTAGACAAAATTTTATAATTGTGAATGCATTGGAAAATGACAATCCTAAAAGTATGACAGGATACACATGGGTTGTTTAAAGAGTTTTGGCTTTTATATTAAATAGAGCTAATGTTTGCATGAAGGTTCAAGCCTAAGGTAGAAGGATCTTCATTTAAAAAAAAGCAATTCCTTAAGGCCAATCCTTGAGATGCCTTTTCCAGTGTATAGTTATGGCAAGTGGGCAATCAATAAAAAATAAGTAATTTTATATTTGTAATGAAATTACATTTGAGGTAGAAGCATTTCATTTCTTAAGGTCAATTTAAAGTTCTTCTATTAAAGATCAGAGCTACCCTTTCTTCAGTAAAAACTGGATGTTTAGTCTATTTTTTCTATTTGCATTTCTAAATGGATTTTTTATGAACAAAATGGCAGATTTAAAAGGATTAGAAATTTGCTCATTTAAGATGTCAAATTAAAACAAAGAGATATTGCTATGAATGAAGAAACAAAACCAAATTTTTTTCCATAAAAAGTAAAAAGCAAATTTCAAAATGTTAAACAAGTATAAATTAGGTTTAGTGCAATATCAAATTCAAAACAATCATAAATTATAACAAATAAAAAAAATGAACCTACAACAGATGCAAATTACATGAAATATGAAGTTAAATTTAGAAAATTCCCATAGTGTTGCCACCCCTCTGAACCCCCTTCCCAAAGACTAGAGTGTAATCTCCTTGCAACTGAAAAATTTTTCAGTTATCAGTTGCAAGCAGATTATTTTCAAAAGGACTGATTTTCCAGGAAGACAGCATTGATGAAAATTGGTTGCAAATCAGAATCAATGCAAAAGCATTGACCAAGTAAATTGACATGTGCCAACCATTTAATTTTTTCTGGGTACTTGTATAGAAGGCATAGTCATAGAAACTTGGGAGACAAATTATTGGATTGGAAATTAAATGTTGTAGCGTCCTATTTAAGGACTGAATATGATTAGAGAACAAAAACCCCACCCTTTTCCCCGGGGTACTTCTACAGCCTCCATTGCTATTATATAACATTTTAAGATTGCCAGTTCTCCCAAAATGTTTGTAGAGGTCAAATTACTGTACCTCCTGATGAGGAGGAAGAACACACACAGAGCCCCACAGATAAGGACACTAAATTACATGTTATCTGCTTTTTACAAATATATATTAGTAGAATATGTGGGTATGTTGAACCTTGTTGAAACCTAAATCATGCAATTATATATGTATCTGTATGATTAGAGGTAACAATTATGCCATGACTCCACCTTTTCAAATTGCTGGTTCTATGTCTGTTTTAAGATGATCTGTATTTCAGATCATGGCACTGGAGTTACTTAGGTCTCTACCAACATAGCCATAATTGATAATGAAAGAACTAACAGTCTGGAAAATTTGGCTATAAGTAATTCTAAAATAAAGACAAGGTGACATACTACTTAATTTCTTTTTGTATACTTTCTCCGAATATATAAAACCCAATTTAGCCCTTTCACCGATGTAAATCTCAAATTACATGAAATATGAAGTTAAATTTAGAAAATTCCCGTAGTGTTGCCACCCCTCTGAACCCCCCTCCCAAAGACTAGAGTGTAATCTCCTTGCAACTGAAAAATTTTTCAGTTATCAGTTGCAAGCAGATTATTTTCAAAAGGACTGATTTTCCAGGAAGACAGCATTGATGAAAATTGGTTGCAAATCAGAATCAATGCAAAAGCATTGACCAAGTAAATTGACATGTGTCAACCATTTAATTTTTTCTGGGTACTTGTATAGAAGGCATAGTCATAGAAACTTGGGAGACAAATTATTGGATTGGAAATTAAATGTTGTAGCGTCCTATTTAAGGACTGAATATGATTAGAGAACAAAAACCCCACCCTTTTCCCCGGGGTACTTCTACAGCCTCCATTGCTATTAAATAACATTTTAAGATTGCCAGTTCTCCCAAAATGTTTGTAGAGGTCAAATTACTGTACCTCCTGATGAGGAGGAAGAACACACACAGAGCCCCACAGATAAGGACAATAAATTACATGTTATCTGCTTTTTACAAATATATATTAGTAGAATATGTGGGTATGTTGAACCTTGTTGAAACCTAAATCATGCAATTATATATGTATCTGTATGATTAGAGGTAACTATTATGCCATGACTCCACCTTTTCAAATTGCTGGTTCTATGTCTGTTTTAAGATGATCTGTATTTCAGATCATGGCACTGGAGTTACTTAGGTCTCTACCAACATAGCCATAATTGATAATGAAAGAACTAACAGTCTGGAAAATTTGGCTATAAGTAATTCTAAAATAAAGACAAGGTGACATACTACTTAATTTCTTTTTGTATACTTTCTCCGAATATATAAAACCCAATTTAGCCCTTTCACCAATGTAAATCTCAATTAATTAGTATATTTGGAAAAAGCATGTAAAACAGGAGTGAAAGTATATTCACCTTTACCTTATGTCAGTTATGGAATCTCGTATTATAGAAAAAGCATCATCACATGCTTTTTCTGAATATAATAATTGCCTTACTGGGAAATCCAATTTAAAGGCCATTAGATACCCTCAAAGATGATACCTTTTTCTCTATTTTTGGCTATATAAAAGGGCTAAAAACCACAATTCTCCCTTCATTATATGCAGAATAATTTTGTTTAACAAATTTCAAATGTAGCTCCATTATACTTTACCCCACTCTTCCTTGTGTGAAAATATATAGCCCAAATTATACATTCTCCATTTGTTTTCTGGCTCTCAATTTTGTCACAGTTGATACAACTTACAGGTACACTAGTTTACAAGAATGATCCTAACAGCAGTATCTAAAATGGGAGAAAAAGGTATCATCTTTGAGAGTCCATAAAGGACTTAAGATTAAATTTTTCAGCAAAGCAATTATTATTTTGCAAAGAGCATAAAAAAGGTATCAAATGGTATGTTCACCTTTTGTCAGTCAGTGATATAAACTGCCCCAAATTTATTTTTACTAAATATCAATTCTCTATCAATTTTTAATTATAAATTACAAAAATTTAGATTTTTTACTGGTAAAATATCCTACTTAAATAATAGTTAAACTACAACCAATTGTAAATATTTATCAAAGACAAGAGAACTACCAATACATCTATTTCCTTTATTATTTTTTTTTCTGAAACAACTAAAACTCAAAACTAGCAGAGTGGAAATCTCCAGACCTGATAATTCTATCTTTGTTTTAAGGATATTTCTCTCAGTTATGAAATAAGGACATTCTGAAAGGATAAAATCAACTGTCTCATCTGTATTTGCACATCTTTGAAATGGTTCAGTCATTGCTTAATATCTGCTGGTCCAGACTGCATTCATCCTTGTCTCCATGGATGTTGAACAGTCTTGTCCCAACTTCTTTCCTTGCCGTTCAAGTTATTGTTAAGTCTTTTCAGACTACCACTGGATTGGAAAACAGCCAATACCATTCAAATATTACAGAAAAATAGAAAGAACCTTGTTAAAAAGTACTGACCTATTAGAATGACATCAGCAATTATTACAGTTGTTAAAAGAATAATCAATTATAAGAATAAAAGAATAATCGATTCTGCAGTTATTAGATATCTTGAAGCAAATAATCTCTTGCACAGCTCATAACATGGTTTTGTACTGGAAAATATGAAGATACCAAACTCCTTGAATCATATGACCATACAACTATATGGCTTGATACAGGTGTTCCTGCTGACATGATTCTCCTTGACTTTCTTAAATCTTCTGACAGAGTTTGTCATAAGTGACTTACAATCAAAATACATACTGTCAAGCTTGAAGAGAAGTCCTTACTTTGGATCCTTGATTTTCTTTCTATGCAATTTCAATGTGTTCAGGATGTCCCAAAATAGATATATTCTAATGAAAAAACCCTAAAGTATTTTTCAAATTCTAGGGGAATTCCCTCTCAATTGATGCCACTGTTGAACCCTAAATCCACCCCTAAAAAATAAGGTAAAATTTTAGCTAATTGACTTCTTGCTATTTCAGAAAGGGTTTAGGTTAGGAAAATGAAACTTTCAGGGATGAATCTACAGGCTAAAGTATGTCCCGGGAAGGTATTTTGAAGCAACTATCTCCACTCCTTCTCCCTCTAGAGGGCTCTGACCTTTGATGACCTTTAAAAATATGTGTGTTATAAAAGTGAAACCCTGCACAATAGATCTTCTGCTTAATTGAAGTACAACAAAATTGTTTTTAGCTTCATAACTTTGCTCAATTGTATTTTATAAGGTTTTAAGATATGCAAATACATTTCCTAAATAAAAAAAAAAAAAAAAAAAAAAAAAAAAAACATTGATATTGCTCCAAATTCTACTCAAATAACAGGAGTTACATTTTCAGAAATAAAGGCAGAGGAAAAGCAACTGGTAACTGAAAATTAAGGTAGAATATCTCCTCTAGAGGGAGAAGGAGTGGAGGTGGGTACTTTAAAATACCTTCCCGGGACATACTTTAGCCTGTAGATTCATCCCTGAAAGCTTCTTTTTCCTAACCTAAACTGTTTCTGAGATAGCAAGAAGTCAATTAACTAGAATTTTACCAAAAATAATTTAGCAAGCTCAACTACTTTTCAAGATAGAGAAAAGGCCATCATTTAAAATTTTTACAAGTCTAGTTTAAACTTCCAGCCTTGATAGCCTAATCAGCTTTCCTATAGGCATATAATCCCAACAATAATCAAATTTGTCAACTAGTTGACAAGAAAAATTTGCCCCAGAAAACTATTCACTTTCCAACTAGCCTAGTTGGCAAGTAATTTCTCCCAGGCAACACTTTCACTTCCCAACTAGTTGGTAAGTAATTTCTCCCAGGCAACACTTTCTTTCCAACTAGCTAGAAACAAACATTGCCCCAGAAACACTTCCATTAACCATCTAGATGGCAAGTAACTTTTCCCCAGAAAAATTATTATTAACCAGCTAGCTGATAAAAACTTTGCCCCAGAAAACATTTCCTTTTCCAACTAGCTGGAAAAAGCTGTTGTCCCAGAAACAATTCTGTAACCCAACTGACTAACAAACAACATTGCCCCAGAAACACTAAATTAATCAACTTTACTCTGAAACCTCTTTGGATACCTTTTCTGCAGAAAAACAACTTTCCACTCGTAAACTTCTATCTTGCGTAGTTTATTTCCTTTGCTGCTAAGTTACACTTGCCCCGTGTTCGTTTACTTGTCCGATTACTAATCTGACTAATCCAGGCGTTTTATGAGACGCACATGACGTCAGAAGCTAGTCGGATTACCCCCTCGAACGCTCAGGATCCGTGGGCTTGCACTTTCTAACCCCCAAATAAAAAGATTATTGAGGACAAGTGACGTCAATGCTACATATTTTTTTAAATGGATAAACATGTGAAATCGTTAAGTCTAGAGAAAAGACAAGGAAACTGTAAATAATGGAAATAATCTTAGCTTTTCAGTGACCTGTAAGTAATCTTATGCATATTCCTTAGTATTTAAAGGGTTTTTGGTGTTCTAGGCCTGTCTTGCATAGGCTAAGCTTCATAAGGAGTCAGAAGAAAAGTTTTTTTGTTATTAAAAAGGTTGGTTCTTAGGGAGGCAGCTATCACATTTGTGAGTTAGTCAAATATTACTGTATCAAACAGGTCTAGTTTCTAAACCATCTTTTATTTTTAGTTGAAATAAAATTTAGAATGATTAGGCCAATACCTATAGCCTTTTATATAGTCTATATTTGTTGAGATTGCTATATAAACTGGATTTTTAAGGTAAAGTAGGGGTAAAATTTTACTTTAGCTACTTTTGACTATCTTTGAAAGAGGTTAGGCCAGGGAAATGAAACTTTCAGGGATGTATCTACAGGCTAATGTATGTCCCAGGAAGGTATTTTGTAGTACCTACCTCTACTTCTTTTCCTTTTTGAGGGTCCTGAGATTTTTGGGCTTCTTATTTTTTGGTTATCAGTTTCTTTTTCTCTGGCCTAGTTCTGAAAAGACAATTCCTGTTGATTGAGCAGAACTTTAAGCCATATCACTGGTTTTTCTAATTTTAGAAATAATCTTTTATGCCACCTCATTATAGGTTAAATATATGGCTGATATTATTTATTCTCCATGAATTTTTGTTTTATTTGATTTCATTGATGTCAGTTGCTTTCTGTTAAAAATACATTTATTTTTTTGCATCAAGCTTCTTCTTTTGTGAAAAAATTTGAACTGTTTTTCTATTTACATATTGTATAAAATGTAAAGGAATATCTGGCCCTTGATTTCATAGATTCAACTAAAAGTCTTTGAGGCATCTCATATCAAAATTCAGCTGACACATTTCAATGTTTTTTTTTTAGATGACATAGGACACCATTAAAGTTTTGCATTTGCTGTGCTAAAAATTGTCTTGAAAAGTGCCAAGTTTAGAGAGTTATGTTAATATTCTTCTTGCTGAGCAGTATAATTGTTTTTAAAATTCCGTCTGTTTAAAGCATTTTAGAGAGATTCTGAGCCAACCATGGGTATATTGTTGTCAAAAATGACTTTTCGTTTTGAGGAGCGTCTTGAACTAATGCATTGGTGGTCAATTACAGGAGCGTCAGTTCTGCGGGTCAATCTTGGGAGGGGGAGGGATTATAATTCCTACCTGCATGTGGACATCGCTTGAGGATACTTCTGCTTTAAAAATGGTAAAACTTTCGTTCAGATATTTATCAAATTAAGCACTTTTCAGGTATTTAGATGTTACCATGAATGTCAGAAATAACTTTTTTCCCTTTGGATTTAGTCAGCGTTGCCAGTCAATTTTTCCAGTTTAATGCAAGGTTAATGATGACAGGTTAGGTTAAATTAAGTTTAGTTAGGTCATGTAGGGTTCGGTTAGCTCACACCTAACTTAACTTTGACTTTTACCATCATAAATTGCATAGAAGTGAAGACTTTCACAGTAACACAGACAAATAACGAAATCCTGACACTGTACCTGAAACCATAAAAAGACAGGCCCGAAACGAAACTTGACGCTCAGCATAGTCAGTAAATGAACAAAATTCTGATAACCAATAAATAAATAAAGACTTATTAAAAACTAATAATTCATAAATAGTCAAGAAACGATTAAGTGGGCGACCTTACCTCGTTATTTATGTCAAATGCAGACTTTACTTGTAGTTGTAAAGACTCGTAGTTCTTTGTAGCCGTATTTATAAAAGCCTCTTCTACATTGGCAGCCGTCTTAGCCGAAGTTTCCATAAATATTAAGTCATGCTCTTTGGCAAAAGCCTCTCCTTCCTCCCTTTTTACTTCGCGTCTTGATTCTAAGTCACTGAAAAAGATAGAAATATATTTGACAAAAAGAACAAGAACAAAAAGTACACTCCGTCACATTTCATGCAACGATTTTTTTTTTCCGAAAACCCTAAAAGTTCGACCAGAAAAATTCGAATATGTATTCTATAAAACTGTGGATACATGAAAAAATGAGGATACAAGATTACATTTTGAACTTAGCATAACAAACTTTAAGCAGAGAGCTCTTTAAACGACATTTCTTTTTCTTTACATTCAGAACCCTCATTAAAAAAAGGAAAAAGAAAAAAAGAACTATACGAAAAACCTGGGCTGGAGAAAGCTTTTTCTTGTATGTCAAGATTCAACGTAAAAAGTTATATTATATTCACATATTTCAGTTCTTGAGACAAATTGCATTGCTCAATTTTATCAAGGTATCAAGAACAGTTAAAATGACACCTGAATGTTTGAATAGATCAACTGGAAACTTTCCGAACCATTTATAGCCGGAACTTAATTTTCAGCGAGAAAGATCTCTCCATATAAAGTTTTGGGTAGTTTAAAAAAGAAACTTGGGTGAAAATTTTGCAAAAACTGATGACACCATCTAGCAACACCCAGACAGATGGCACCAACAGCTCAAGAAGTTGTAAGCTTCCTGTTTAAGTGGGATTGTCTTTAAAAATTAAAAGATTATTAATGTTTGAATCAATGCGAAAGAGACGCATTGCCATAATTATTAGGTTTCTAATAATTGAAATATTTGAAAATTGGAAAAAACCTAATAACGGAAAATCGGATTAATCACTTCCATTCCAAAAAAGAGCTATTAGAGAATTCTCTGGTGTGAGGGCGATCAACCTTAAGCCAAGTTTATAGGAGTTCTGTTGTTTTTGTGGTTAAAAAATATCTATCCAAAGTAATTGGAAAGAAGCAATTCGGTAACATCCCGAAGTGTCCAGGTATTCACTATCTCATTAGTGTGCTTGATTTCATTTTTTAACATCTATATGAGCCTGGGAAATTGAATAATTTAATTACAACATATTTTCAAAAGCTTCGATCTTGCTGATCACAAAATTTTTATTTATTTCTTGGATCCAAGTTATAATCCCCCAAGCAGCCTCTTGATTTGAGGCTGGAAAGGATGGTCTGGCGAGACATGTCCAATCTCCTTCGCTCAATCGATGGTAATGTTTTAGTCAAAGGGCTGAAGAAGGCTCAATCCCCATTTTCTGACAAAAGTTGACTCACATAGGCAGGGTCGTATACAGAATTTTTTTTTTTTTTTTTTGGGGGGGGGGGGGTACGACAGGTTTGCTTTTTTGGAGGGATGGGGTATAGAAAACGCATCAAAATGTGTTTATAATCATTTTTACTACGTTTTTACGAGTCGGACAAACATTTCCAGGGGGGGGGGGGATTCAAATCCCCTAGCCCCCCTGGATACGACCTTGCACATGAATGAGTTTCAGAGGTCATACTAGTGTTTCCCGTCATAAATGGAAAGCACAATAAGCAATAAGAAAAGCTCACCTTTTATTTCCTATCAACATAATGACCATATTTGAATGTGAGTGCTGACGAGCAGTCTTCAGCCACGCTGTCAAGTGATTGAATGTGTCACGTCTCGTAATATCATACATAAGGAACACCCCGGTAACACCTCGATAGTAAGACGTGGTGGTAATAGATTTGAAGGCTTCTTGTCCAGCCTGCACGAAATTAAAATAATGAAAGAGTGTAATCCCTGTTATTCACTCCAAGTACCTCTGCTGGACTTGATAATAAGCCTTAACTATGAACTTCCCAATCCAAAATATATTGGTAACTTTCTAGAGGGAGATGATTACTGAAGTTTGAACATAAACAATTGAAAAATCTTCTTATACACACATCGAATTACAAATAAGAAACAAAAGCTATAATGCCAACAACAATTGCCGGACGTCCAAAACGTCCAAACATTCCAAGTGTTTGATGTCCAAAACGTCCAAACATTCCAAGTGTTTGATGTCCAAAACGTCCAACAATAATTGTCTTTTATCTACACTTACAAAACAAAAGAGAGATATATTAGTCTCTTCGCAAAGGAGTGTAAGAGATGCAAAAAGTTCTGTTTGTGGCACAAACGGTATCACCACCCCAAAAGCTGGCGTCATGACTTTCTGATATCTACACACGTAAACAAAATGATTCTTAATGTTAATTTCTAAATAGTTGTAAGATTTGGGGTACGTAGCTAATGTGGGGAGGTGCAAAACTAATATTGATTTTAGTGGGGGGAGGAGGACACTGTAAACAATGTTTCAAGTGAAGGGGCGCCTAATGTTAATATATATATATATATATATATATATATATATATATATATATATATATATATATATATATATATATATATATATATATATATATATATGTATATATATATATATATATATACATATATACTTATCTATTGAACAGAATGAACAGACAATATTTTTATACCATCCTAATAAGGGCTTACGCCAGATTTGCCTCTCACTCAATCTGACTATCTGTCTTGGCTTTTTCTACAATTAGCCATGGCTTGATGCACACAACTAGCTTTATTTTAATTCATATATTTTGATTTTAGGGATATATCTATATCTATAAAAATAAGTTGTTTGTCTGTGTACCGACGTCATGTTAAGTGTTGACTGACATCATGTTTGTCGACTGACGTCATTATAAGGATTGAGCTACATGTCGTCATGAAGTTGTTTGTCGACTGACGTCATGTTTGTAAACTGATGAAATTACAGACCGGACACCGGGAATATAAATGACGACCGGGACACTCAAAGAGAAATCACAGACTGGGACACCGGGACACAACTACAACGGGGACGCCGGGGGCACAGGGGGATATATAAATGACGACCGGGACACAGGGAATGTTCGAAGAGAAATTACAGACCGGGACACCAGGACACAAATGACGACCGGGACACAGGGAATATAAATGACGACAGGGACATTCAAAGTGAAATTACAGACTGGGACACCGGGACACAGGGAATATAAATGACGACAGGGACACAGGGACACAACTACAACGGGGACGCCAGGGGACACAGGGAATATAAATGACGACTGGGACACAGGGAATGTTCGATTAGCAATCACCATCAACAAAGCTCAAGTGCAATCATTAGAATAATGAGGTATAGATCTGAATACGGATTGTTTTTCAATGGACAATTATATATTGCATCATGTTCAAGAGTCGGTAAACCTGACAATCTATTTATATGCATAGACAATGGGACAGCGAAGAATGTTGTATATTCGCAAGTTTAACGTAGTTAAAAACATATATATATATATATATATATATATATATATATATAATATATATATATATATATATATATATATATATATATATATTATATATATATATATATATAAATATATATATATATATATATATATATATATATATATATATATATATATATATATATATATATATATATATATATATATATATATATATATATATATATATATATATATATATATATATATATATATATATATACACACAACTACAATGGCGCGTAACAACTTACGCGTGCGGGGGGGGCTTGGGGGGGTGCGAAGCGCCCCCACCAACTAGGTATACACTGGCCCCAACAGCCAGTGTATATATATATATATATATATATCTATATATATAAAAATAAGTTGTCTGTCTGTGGATGTGTGGATGGATGTGTGGATGGATGTGTCAGGTGACGTCACCTGAAAAAACTGGATTAGGTGACGTCAAAACTGAAAAAACTAAAAAAAGGCAAAAACTACAAAAAAAACTAAAAACTAATAAAAAAAATAAAAAAGCTAAAAAACTAAAAAAACTATAAAGGTAAAAACCAATAAAAAACTAAAAAAAAAACTGAAAAAACTAAAAAAAGGCAAAAACTACAAAAAAAAACTAAAAACTAATAAAAAAAGTAAAAAAGCTAAAAAACTAAAAAAACTAAAAAAACTAAAAAAAGGTAAAAAACTAAAAAAAATAAAAAATAAAAAAAAACTAAAAAAAAGGAAAAAACTGAAAAATAAGCTAAAATAAAGGTAAAAACCAATAAAAAACTAAAAAAAAAAGGAAAAAACTAATAAATGACGACACTCAAAGAGAAAGCGACCAGGACAAAAAACTAAAAAAAAAGGCAAAAACTACAAAAAAACTAAAAACTAATAAAAAAAATAAAAAAGCTAAAAAACTAAAAAAACTAAAAAAAGGTAAAAAACTAAAAAAACTAAAAACTAAAAAAAACTAAAAAAGGTAAAAACTAAAAGAACTAAAAAAGAAAAAAATAAATGACGACACTCAAAGAGAAAGCGACCAGGACAAAAGGAATGTTCGATTAGCAATCAACAAAGCACCGGGACACAGGGAGTATAAATGACGACCAGGACACAAGTAAAAAAAAAAATTAACAAAACTAAAAAGAAGGTAAAAACTACAAAAAAACTAAAAAGAAAAAAAAACTAAAAACTAATAAAAAAACTAAAAAATCTAAAAATCTAAATAAACTAAAAAAGAAAAAAAAAGGAAAAAAATAAAGGAGAAAAACAAAACTAAAAAACGAATGTATATACAGACCGGTACACCGGGATACAAATGACGACCGGGACACAGGGAATATAAATAACGACCGGGACACAGGGACACAACTACAACGGGGACACCGGGGGAAACAGGGGGATATAAATGACGACCGGGACAAAAAAACTAAAAAGAAATAAAAACTAAAAACTAATAAAAAAAATTAAATGACGACCGGGACACAGGGACACAACTACAACGGGGACACCGGGGGAAACAGGGGGATAACCTGACAATCTATTTATATGCAAAGACAATGGGACAGCAAAGAATGTTGTATATTCGCAAGTTTTACGTAGTTAAAACCATATATATATATATATATCTATATTCACAGGTGGGACATAGGGACACAACTACAATGGCGCGTAACTATTATGGCGCGTAACGACTTACGCGCGCGGGGGGGCTTGGGGGGGGCGCGAAGCGCCCCCACCAACTAGGTGTTGGGGTGGCGCGAAGCGCCACCCCAACAGCTAGTATATATATATATATATATATATATATATATATATATATATATATATATATGTACACAATAGGTTTTACATTGGAATACAAAAATTTCATAGGGTTTTCTAAAATTGCAAAATTTTAGCGGATCTAAAATCGAAACATAGAAAGAACCAACCACTTTCCTTTTAATTAAAATACGTCAGTGTTTATTACCAATTGACAATTTCTCCATAGCAACTAAATACTATGGGAAGCTCGGGACACTTACAACAAAAAAGTTCTGTCTTACAGACTCAATAGGTGCATTATTATAAATAGCCTAGAATTTTCTTCTTGATTAAGATAAATTCTGTCACATCATTTTTTCCCGCTCATCATGTTAGCACAAAATTTATGAACTTCAAAATATGCTATGCTTGCGGTAAAGTAAGCCAACAATTATTTTCTGAGCATTCAAAGAAACACAGCAGGTGTATTAAAATACTAAAAACAATGAAAATAAAATACGATCTTTTGAATTGGTTGCATGAAAACTTACCCAAACAAACATGTCTATAAAAATAAGAAAAATCCGAACTTCAATATTTATAAAAAAAATGCATTTGCAGTTAAAGAGTTTTTACTCCTTACATATTTTCCTCTATAGGGTGCCTATAGAATACTTTAAAGAAAGATGAAATAGTAATTCTCGGTAACGAAAAAAACTTTATGAAAATATAAAACATCTTCACCAATAGATTTCCAAATAAGAAGTATTTTTATATGGACCAATTTAAACAGACAGGATCAAAACTAAGCTCAAATTTGGACAAGCTGACCTGGGGGAATATTATCTAGGATTTATTCTCGTTCTAGCCGAGTGGTAAGCCCGCTAGACTTGAGACCCTTAGTCCATGAGGAAAGCGGATTTAAGTCCTGGTGTCGCCGATTATTTGGTTTAGTCGGAAATCAATGGTGTGACTCTGTAAGCTATGTCAGGGTCGATCCAGCTCTAAATGGGTACCTGGAGAAATCTGGGGAAGTTAAACAGGAAGGGGGTGCGAAAGCATAGGATGGCTAACCCCCAGCCCCACATTACACTTTTTGGCTGAAGGGCCATGAAATGGAGATCAGCACCGCCAGTAGGGATTGTAAAATACAATGCCGTATTTTTTATTCTGGACCTAATAATTTTTCAAATCACAATACTTTGGAAACGGTTGAGCAACATTTCCTGAATTTCCTATCTAAGGTAAGTTCCGGACAGAAACTGAACTACTTTTCCAAAAGAATGATATCTATGTTACGGTAGATAGGAAATATTTGCTGATAAAAAAAAGGGGTCTTAATCATATACATTATTCAAGATTTTAAAGCCTTAATTAGATCCAATGACTTTGGTCTGCTCTTTTTCTTCTATTTTAAGTGAATTATTTGCTCTATACTTATGGATTATTAATAGACAAACCAACGGATAGAATGAGAATTAAGAACTGATCCCTCAAAATCATTTTTCAGCACTTTACAATCATTGAGGAAACAACTGGAGAGACCTGGATATTTTGATTAGTTTGATTCTTTGAACAACAGATTTTCATTAATATTACTGATACTTATTGGCATAAGTACTTGTTTCCAGGTACAGAATCTGTTGGGGCACCATTTAGCTAAACGCGCTTTTTTTTATCTTCAGGGCGTTTGAATGCAAAAAAATATAGGTTACAATCTCTATGTTTTACTTGTACTGGGATATTGGAAAATATTCATGACACCTTCATCTCTGATAGTGACTTTATCAGCACAGTTTTTTTTCTCTATTTGTTCTTAAATTGAATTCTCTAAAAAATAATCAAAATCAGTACTAACTGTGTCCCAAATCTGTAATTTCACCTGCTTCCCATCAATTGTTATAATACGAGCGCCAAATTCAACACCTGCAAGTAAAACAAAATTATCACTAAAATTGTGCATGGGGAAATATTGCAAACACTAAATAATAGCCAATCAATAACCATAAAACTAAATAAGAGAAAATAGAGATAAACATTTCGTTTCAGAGGGGAATCTAACTCATTGAAGGGGTGGAGGGAGAGAGCCTTTAAACAGAAAGACAGCCTTTACTAAAAGTAAAAATAGAAATTTATTCTAGAGTTCAGGGTAAGATAGCCTGGACAACAGGTGGATACAGAACCAGGATTCAGGAGGGGCGCCAACAAAACTTGGCTCCTCCAATGGTATTTTTCGATACCTTAAACCTCAAAAGAATCCTCCATAGAAAAAGTTTCAATGGGAGAAAGACCGAAAAAAGAGGTTGGTAGGGTTTTATAAGCAAAAACATTAAAACCTTTGAGTAATAAAACATTTTGTGCTTTTTTACGTGTTTCGTCTTTTGAAAAGGGGATATATCGCCATACCCCCCCCTCCATCCATTTGAAAGCATTCATATGACCGTAGAGCGTATTAAATTTGCATAAGAATGTTAACCACATCTTTATTGCATAGAAAACAGGAACAGAAAAAAGGAGCCAAAAAGACAAAAATAAAAAGGCAATAGGGACAAATTCATCCAATAAATGTTAATATAAAACAGGTATGGCAGCAAATACCTATGTCAAATCATTCTCAGTGCCAAGAAAATATATTAAAATAAACTAACCTTTAGATGAACAAAAAGAAAAAAAGAGGTAAAACCGAAAAAAGAGCAACAATGATAAAAAAAATACTGTTCTTGTTTTTTATTTATTTGGTTTTTATGGCAATTGGTATATACCAAGTGACATATAGCGATCGCAAATTCTGTCGGTCTGTCTGTCCTGGTTTTGCTAGTTTAGGCACTTCCAGATTAGCTAGGACGATTAAATTTGACAGGCGTATCAGGGATCAGACCAGATTAAATTAGAGATAGTCGTTACCCCGGTTCGATAATCTGGGGAGGAGTGGGGGGACGGTTAATTCAGAAAAAATAGAAAAAATGGAGTATTTTTAACTTACGAATGGGTGATCGGATCTTAATGAAAAATGACATTTAGAAGGATATCGTGTCTCAGATCTCTTACTGTAAATCCCGACCAGATCCAGTGACAGTGGGGGGAGATGGAGGGGGAAACCAAAAATCCTGGAAAACGTGAAAATTGAGGTATCTTTATTTTACGAATGGGTGATCAGATCTAAATGAAACTTGATATATAAAAGATCTTATGTCTCAGATGCTCCATTTTCAATTCGAGTTGGATCTGGGGACATGGGGGTTGGAGGGGGGAAACAGAAATCTTGGAAAACGCTTAGAGTGGAGAGATCGGGATGAAACTTGATGGGAAGAATAAGCACAAGTTCTAGATACGTGATTGACATAATTGGAACAGATCCGCTCTCTTTGGGGGAGTTGGGGGGATTTCCAGAGCTTTGGCGAGTTCGGTGCTTCTGGACGTGCTAGGACGATGAAAATTGGTAGGCATGTCAGGGACCTGCACAAATGGACTTGGTTACAGCCGTTTCCCTGATTCGACAATCTGGGGGGCTAGAGGGAAAGGATTAAATGAAAAAAATGAGGTATTTTTAACTTACCAATGGGTGATCAGATCTTAAAAAAATTTTATATTTAGAAGGACCTCATGTCTCAGAGCTCTTATTTTAAATCCCGACCGGCAGTAAGCCTCTGATTTTCATTTTAAATCAATCCATTGATTCTTAGAATTTTGCTAGAGCTCATACCATATGAGCTCTTGGCTCTTCCGACCTCGTCACAAGTGCCATATGAGCTCTTAGCTCTTGTTTGTCTTGTATTTGTCATATATATTCAGTGTGGTCTCAGAACCTATTTCCAGAACTTTAGCTTGAACCATACCTCCCCAACAGAAATATAAGAAAGGGATTTCTCCCAAGGGAATGTATAAGAAACCTTCAGGAAAATATTAAGAAAATATATTACGATGCTAAGAAATCGTACAAAAAGGGAATTGATAAGAATAAGTTTGCCCTCCCCCCAAAAAAACCTTTCTTGTCCTAATCAAAGATTTAGACTATGGATTCTATTTATAAATAATTGAGCAATAATTTTGACTAAAGTATAGGACAAAGATAAATTCTTACTACAAAAAAAAACTTCCCGAATTTAAGTTATCAGTTATGCTGGTTTGTTTTATACATTTTGTGTTAAGAACTGTGATGTCAGTATAGTGAAATATTGAGTTTATTCCTCTATGGTACAACCAAGGACCTTGAGCAATGCGTTAGCTTGAAGGCTCCAAGCCCACGTGTATATATCAGATCACTCAAGAAATTTGAAGAAAATGCTGTTAAAACACAAAGCAACTTAACGGATATTAAGACGCAATCACTTTGCTCGTCACAACACACCCCAGTCGTTTCTGTTAACACGTGAACTGTTTTGACACCTTCCATTATTGTTTCTCATTTTTTCCTCTCCTTTTTCGTATTGTTTTTATTTGCATATGTATTGTGGTTGTAAGCCGAAACGAGCTTTCTTCGTGCTATTTGCTTGTTTTGTTTTGTTTATTTACATGAATAAACGCATTTTTGTCTCTCTTTCCAAAGCTTAGCTTAGAGCACCTTCTTTTTTTTTGGGGGGGGGGGGACTTCCTACAAGGACTATCCTAGAAAACCCAGAAAGATTTTCAAGGAAATGTGTCATGGAAGTGAAAAATTTGGAAGGATGGGGACATAAATTGCTTTTAACATACATTTTCCAAGCATCACATTTATAATAGATAGATAATTAGGTACATTTATTTTCCATATAAGAGTAAAATAATTACACAATAATCTACTGTTCCCCACAAAGGCTGTATGAAAAGATCATATAGACATTAAAAATTTGAACTCTTAACATATAAACATAACATTAACACTTAACCATATAAACATAAACATTTAAACTCTTAACATGTAAACCATTCGCTTCATAAAATGGAGAAAAAAGCAATAAAAAAAACAAGGAGATCTCCTTAAAAAAAACTTCATCAAATTGCAATGAATCACAACATCTATAAATATATTAATAATAATAATAAAATGGATAGCGCTGTATACATCAAGGAAAAATTAATCCCCCCCCCAAAAAAGAAGCAAACAAATCTTTTGAAGGTGCCAAATGAGTGGCATTCTCGAGCCGAATAGAAAAGGGTGTTGCATGTCAAATGACATGCAACAAAAGGATAGAAATTCGGATCTTATTGTTGGTGTATGCGGAATTGGGATATTTATAGAACTATGGAGCTGATAATTTGACCGATCAGATACAAAAGAAAATATAAATCTGTGTAAATGATTGTGCTTTCTGCTAGGGCAACATTAAGTCAAACTTTTCGATAAAATCAAAATTATCCATGACTACAACGCTGATTATCATGCTTTTGTGACAGTTATAATGTGGCTAACGAAAACTTCGTTTTCCTCATAACATTTGTCATTTTTAAATGCATACATTTATTTTTTTTTGTACCTTATGACTCGCTTCATGCTTTTATGACCTAATTTTAATGGAACATACCTGGGAAAATAAGTCATTATCAACAGAAAAAAAAAATTAGATAAACCATACCAAACAGTTAAAACCTACAAGAAAGTAAAACCGTTAAAGAATAAAACCTAAACAATCAAAATGATCTGTAAATACTTTATTTTATTTTGTTGGAATTCCGTCCCAGAAGATGTTAATGCTGTGCCCGACCCCCCATTATAGTCACAACTGTCGAAAAATCAAAACTGTGCACAACTACAACGCTAATTACGTACACCGTAATAATTTCTTGAGTTGATCATTGTTCAACTTTAAAGCCGAAAAATTTTCGATTGACCAATCAGAGTCAAGAGTCGAGGCATTTTTTTAAAACTAAAAAACATGGAAGCTTAAAACAGTGGTTTTTTTTTATCTGTAACTGGAATTTGTCAAAAGATAAGACGATGTTGTAATAGCCGAGAATAGTCAGGAACAAGTTAGTGCTGGTACCAGCTTTCCAAACAAATTTCTTGACATTTTAAATTTTTGCTTCTTAAATACAATCAGGATGTTAAATTCAAGAAAAACTCCGTTTCATTTACGCAACTTGGCTTTTTTTACTGACAGAGGTGACAATGGTGTGGCTTGGGCATTAACAGCATTTGAAGAAAGGAAGTAGGCCTATTCTAAACTATTTTAGACCAAGTCTTGTCTTACTACAAGAGACCCTTTGAATCTCTATAGGTACATAAGATGGTTCATAAGTTAGATAAGTGAAATAAGAATAAAAAAATACCTTCAAAATAGAGAAGAAAATTCAAATTTAAATTCTAGGTATATTTGTTCATTGTGACCCTTGCAAAACCAAGTTAAACCACCATTTATATTAACTTGGACATACAAATTACTTGGTGTTAATAATAGATATTGATTGGAAACTGTCTGTTTACAGTATACTTTTAATCTTTGAGGTGTGAGATAAGATTCTCCCCTAAAATTTTTGTGTTTAATTTTTTTGTAGGTTCTTTCAATTTTCTGGCAACGATTTCTTTGAAGCAGGTTTTCAGAAAAAACTTGCTTCAAAGATTAGAAAGAAGTTTTTCTTATTGAACCAAAAAAAAACAAAAAAAACAGCAAAGTTTGAACCTTAACTGTCTTGAGTAAAATAGGTCAAAAACATTCAATGGTTCAGGCATGATTTTTGTTTATCAAAAGTTACAACATTTTCTTTTCTATTTCAAGCATATCTGGTGAATTAGAAAAGCATACTCGATTTGAAAAATTCATAGAAAAAAAATACAGAAGCAGCAAATGCCTTATTTTAATTTAATAGACCTCTATTTTTAAGATATTTCAATCTTCTCTTTAGAAAACTAACCCTTTGTTAGTTTGCAACCCTTTGAAGCAGCAAAGACGGTTGCATTCACAAGCATAAATATGCCAAATCCTTATAGAGATAGATAGTTGGAGCGTTTTTTCCTTGATATGTAGTGAATTAATTTTGTAAGCCACTATTTTTCAATTTCCAGGCCAATCTCAGGAGGAAGTGATAATTATATGCCTCACCATATCCCTATGTGTAAGGTTGGCTTTAATGTATCTTTCAAATAGGTAACTTTACATAAAAAAAACAATTAAACATAAATGGAAGAAGAGATTGATCTTAAATATTAATTTGCCAGATGTCATAAATCATCCAATTCCTGAAGGTGAAGTGATAAAGAGAGTAAAAGGATTAGAAGCAGCAGTCCCATAACATTGCAAAGATTAATAGGAAGTAGTTCCTGCTTAACTATTGTTTTTTTTTCTATTATAAAAACTGATTTTTTTAAATGAGCGGTCCTAGCTCAGTAGTAGCATTATAGACTTAAAATTCTTAGTCCATGAGGATAGGGGTTTGAGTCCTGGCATTGTTGGTTCTATGTTTGCAATAAGGGTCAATGAAGTAAGCCATGCAAGTGGTTGACCCAGCTCTAAATGGGTATCTCAAGAAATCTGGGGAAAGAACAGAGGTAGCATTGGATGATTTGCTCCAAACCATACATTGCATTCTCACCCAAAGGCAAAGAAACAGGATATTGGTGCCTATGCTATGCACACCATTAGTCAGTATGCAAAAAAATCTTTTTAATCTTATTATTAAAAATGGAACTGACAAAACAAGCACAAAAAAAGAAGTTTGAATAATATCATACTGAAACTGAAATTCACCTTCTAACAAAATTCCACTAAATATTTGTAAGCACACAATGTTTAAACAAAAAAAATGGCAATAAACTGCTTATTTCATCTTTGCTCAAGAAGAAGAAGAAAATACATACCACTTGGTAAGTCACGGACAGGCTGAAACCTTTTGTCTTTAAATTGTAACAGCAAACATGATTTTCCAACACCTTAAAAAGAAGTAACATCATAAAAAGATAGACATGAGAAAATATAGTCAGAAAAAAAATTGTTAAGAGCCAGCTTTTTTTCTATGTTTTTTTTTTTACATTTTTCAGTGTTATAAGTGGGGGGTATGCTACTAGTCCTATACACTGACAAAGGACTAGATTTTATGTACATACATACAAATGAGCCTCAACTTAGAGGAATCAAACGACCTTAGTGGAGAAACTATCCCAGGCCCTGAGACTCAGGAAAACAGATCCAAGATGTGTAGCACTTATCAAACATGGGACACACTAAGTCCAGACTAACCAAGTAAAATTTTAAATAAAAGCACAAATTGCAATAGTCTGTGCTAAGGATTATATCACAATTTATGTGAAATAAAAAAAAAAACAAGTTTTTTTTTACTGAAAGTAAGGAAAAATTCAAAAGGTAGTGGTGGAGACTCCTCTGAGAGTGTTACTGGTGAGGATTGGGATCCATGTGGCCATACACCCCTTTCTGTCAATTAAATAAAAAAAAACAAGTTTTTTGAAATGAAAGTAAGGAGCAACATTAAAATTTAAAACGAAAAGAAATTACTCTGTATTTCAGACCAATCACAACAGGTCAGAGATCCAATTTGCTGGTCTTTTTGGCTTGGAAGTTTTAGACCATCCACACTTAAGTCCTGATCTTGTGCTGAGCAATTACCATCTGTTCATCTCAAACACAATCTCAGTGACAACCATTACACTGATGAAATGAAAACAACAGTGAACTTTTGGTGATTGGAGCAGGCAGCAAATCTGTATGAAGAGTTTATCTTAAAATTGGTTAAGAGGTATGATAATTGAACAAACTTGACAATTATGACAAAAATAGAGTAAAGTATGTATTTTCTGAAATAACCTTTTGTTGTGGATTTATGTTCAAACAGACCTTACTTTAAAAACATGCCTTGTAAGTATTTTGGATTTGTGGTGACTACAAATGGAAACTGGATAAAATTCATTAAATTTAGGATTTCACATAGAGACAGCTGCTTGTACTCTACTGTAACAAAAAAAAAGGATAATGGGAATTAAGAATATGAAGATGCACAAGTACTTTTCAGGTAAAATTCTAGACAAGTTATTTTTATGCTATCTTGGAAAGATGTTAGATTGAGAAGAGGTTAGGAGGTTGAGAGAGGTAACTGCCCCATCTGGGCCTTGGGTTGCAATTCCAAATTGCCCCCCCCCCCTCCAGCTGAAATTTAGTTTCTTCAAAATCTTGCCAAAACTAATATAAACCTGCATAATTCAAGTATCCACAGAAACGGGTCAGTTTTCTTTAGTATATCTTTACCTTTATGGTGCTATATGGCTCATTTTTTTCAATTTCCAATGTCATTTTTACTTGATTTGGAAAACTTGGCTTCAACCTTCCCCCACCCCCTCCTCCCACGTTTGGACAAAATCATACCCCAGTGCCTATTTGACATATGTTGAACTATAGAATCCCATTGATAATAAAACAACATTATAGCTTAATTTTCAGTTTTGTTTTGTCTGGTTTTAGTCCTGAAAGTGCAATTCCTGTTTTTTGAGCTAAATTTTAAGCCATATTATTGAGTTTTTCTAAATTTAGGAAATATATTTAAAGACCTTTGAAACCCCATAAGTTGGGATTAAGGAAAGATGTTAAGCTGGAAATACTTTCCTTGAGCTTTATGTAAGCAGAAGATCTATTTTGCTAGGTATCACTTTTATCATGCAAAATTTTTTTAAGTTCATCAAAGGTCAGTGCCCTTTAGAGGGAGTAGGAGTGGAGGTAGGTATTTCAAGATACCTTTCTAAGACATATTTTAGCAACTAGATCCATTCCTGAAAGTTTAATTTTCCAAACCTAACCTTTTTCCAAGATAGCAAAAAGAAGATATCTGAAATTCTATCATTTTCCATAACTAAAATCCTAACAGTAATCCATTATGGTTGCAAGGGACTAGTATGTTGAGAAACTAGAGTCTCTGCAGTTTATATAGGCCTATTTTGAAAAAGCTCCAGTCTAGGCCTGCATAATAATTTTAGTAGTTAAGTTTGACATGTGCATTGCCAACCCGATTAATAAACCAGACCAAGCAACTCCATATTCAGTTCAGATACATACAACTAAATGCATCTGAAATTTCTATGATGTTCACAGCCTGTCTTGCCTTGAAAAATTGAACTTCCCTCACTGGCTTATTGCCAAAAGAGCAATATGCCATATGATTGTGGCATTCAAACTGTTCAACCATAATAAAAATTATCCCAATTGTCTTCCAGCCAAATATCTATTTAAGAACAAGAGCACATGATAAAAAATGTTGAAGAAGCATGCCAACTCAAAGTTACAAAGCAAATTCTTTTCTAATAAGGTGGTGAGTCTATTGGACTTATTAGACCAGGAAACAGCCTTTTTTACCAGTATTGATTCATTCAAATCATCAGTTGACAAGGAATGGTGCAACAAGCCCTGGACATTAATTTATGATAAATTTGCAGTGGGGTATATAATTTAGCTAGGATGAAAGTGAAAACAAAATTTGATGCTTTTTTATACTCTTTCATAATTCATACAAAATACCTTTGGGGCCCCTTTAAGGGCTCAAGATGCAATTAGCCCAAGAAACATTTAGGCCTATTGAATTAAGGAAGAATATAAAAATAGCATCAAATGGTGGTTTGGCTAAATTATAAGGTCCACTGCAGATTTTCTGCCTTCTCTTCTATTGAATGCAGACAGAGCCCTAGACTAGGCCTATCTGCAAAAGCTTTACCAGGGTGGTGAGTTATTGAGCCAGATTTTTTGTTGTTGGGTAGATTGCATTAAAATAGACTTAAAAACTATGTTATTACCCTAGTTAAAACTGGCTTTTTTTTTGTGTGGGTGGGTGGGTTTTTTCTTTTATTGGGTGGGGGGATAGGTAGATAATAAAATGGTTCAGAAAAATCTTATAAAGTTATTGCAATATTAGTTAAAGTTACTGCTAAGCTACCTGAGCAATTATTTCAGAGCTGGGTATCCTAGTACAATTTGTGTGGCCAGAAGTTTAATTGTTAGATTGCAAATTGTGATTTTCATTTGTCTTCTTTTAGTCATTCCATTCAAGATGCCTTGGATATTTTTTTTTTTATTGTGATGGATTGTCTTAATGCTCTGAAAAGGTAAAATATTTCAATTGCATAGGATAGGTAAATTCCAGTAGGCTAATCAATTTAAAGTCCTAAATTAGCAAGGGAAGCATTTAGTTCACTAAAAAATCACTTATATATAGTGATTTTTTTAAAATCACTGTATAATTAGAGTTCTTTGAACTCCATTAGGCTATACAGCCCTGTTTTTGGCCCCCTTTAGCCTGTATCCAGTTCCTGATTGCCATTTAGTCCAAATTGCATTTTTTCTGTTACTCATTTCTTGTCAATATTGCTAAGGGGTCATACTTAAGCACTAGAAAAGTATGCAGCTCTGCTTTACTTTAGCACCAACCCTCCTAATATGGAAATCTAAGCCTGAAATTGCATATTTCCTATTGATTCTGCCAATGTATACCTCAACCATAGTACCTGATAATTGAAACAACTGTGGCAAAACAAGAACTGGAAAAATAAGTAGGCTAAAAGGTGACAAAATACATTTAAAATATATAATCTGGGCTATATGTTAGCAAATTAAGCAGGTCGGGAGTAAATTTTTTGTTTTTTTATATTTTGACTTAAAAATAAAGTGAATATACTACTTGATGCCTTTTTGTATGTTCTTTACAGATATAATAATTGCTTATATTGCTACTTTAAATTTAAGCATTTTTTTACCTTGGCTAACCTAACAAATTTTGGCAGTGAAAAACATACATTATTTGTCAAAAATGAACAAAAACACATACTTTAATTGAAAATTTGGCATCAAAGAAGAAGAAAACAGTATAATATTGTAAAATTTATAAATCTAACTTAATTATGGAAAATCAGTGCTTGTGGATTATATGACATTTAAAAAATAGATTAGTAATGAAACAGTGAGTTTCAGTAGGTTCATTAATTACAAGTCCTAAACTAGCCAGGGAAGTGTTTATTCCACAATAAAATCACCAACTTCTTTTAACTCCAATTATACAGCCCTGGTTTTTTGGCCCCCTTTAGCCTGTATCCAGTTCCTGATTGCCATTTAGCCTAAATTTCATTTTTTCTGTTACTCATTTCTAGTCAATATTGCTAGGGGGTCCTAGTTAAGCACTGGAGGGGTCCTAGTTAAGCACTGGAGAAGTATGCAGCCCTGCTCTACTTTAGCTTGTCCTTCCTAATATGGAAATCTAAAGCTGAAATTACATATTTCCTATTGATTCTGCCAATCTATCCCTCAACCCTAGTACCTGAGAATTGAAGCAACTGTGGCAAAACAAGAACTGGAAAAGCAAGTAGGCTAAAAGGTGGCAAAATACATTTAAAATTTATAATTTGGGCTATATATTTGTAAATTAGGCTGGTTGAGAGTAAATTTTTGGACTCACAAGTAAAGTGAATATACCACCTTATGCCTTTTTGTATGTTACTTTACATTATTTCGTCAAAATTGACCAAAAACACATACTTTAAATGAAAATTTAGTATCAAAGAAGAAGAAAACAGTTTGATATTGTAAAATTTATAAATCCAACTTAATTGTGGGAAATCAGTGCTTCTGGTTTATATAACATTTAAAAAATGGATTAATAATGAAACAGTAAGTTTGAGACCAATGTTTTAAGCTTTTTTTATACCCAAAAACTAGAAATATTTTGGTCACTTTCAAGAGCTCAAAAAGTGCTTAAATTTAAAATTGGAATTGAAGCACTTATTATATTTGTAAAGAACATAAAAAAAGGCAACAAGGGGTATGTTCTCTTTATTTGTAAGTCAAAAATATGAACAAAAAAAAATTACCAATTATTAGTATACAGCTGCACAATTTTCCCCTGGGTATCTAGGCTAAGTGGAAGGTCGTTTATACCTGATCCTGTCCCTACTGTTTTTACTTGGTTGAAAAAATCCAAAGAAAGGTCCCACTGAAAAGGAAAGAGCCCAAAGTTAAGCTTGCTTTTTTCTTGTTTGGGTGGGTTGCACTATAATAGAAAAACTTTGTTATTACCCTAGTTAAAACCGGCTTTTTCCTTTTGTTGGTGGGTGGGTTTTTTCTTTTACTGGGTGGGTGGGATAGGTAGATAATAAAATATGTAAGAAAAATCTTCTAAAGTTACTGCAATATTAGTTAAAGTTACTGCTAAGCTACTTGAGCAGAGCCTACCACAATTACAAACCCCTGATCCGTTGATACCCTATGCCAAATGCTGGATATATCTAACATTTGGCATAGCCTACAGGAAGGGTATCCAGCTTCGAATTTAAACAACCTTGAACTTGGCCTAAAAAAGATTGAAAGGAAATTTCAGTGCATTCCTATCAAGGTCCTAACTTTGAAAAAGGAATCCCTGAGTGACCTAGGACCTGTTTTGTACTAGACAGAAATGTCCCTGTAATATTTTCAGGCCAAGCTCGAGGTCATATAAATTCAAAGCAGAATACCCCTCCTATATGCCAAACGCTGGATATCCTATGTCAAAGGTTGGATACCTGTTCCCAGTAAAATGTTTAAGATTTTACTGAGGGAGTTCAACGAATCAGAATTCATCTGTAGTGAGATAGGTCAGGGTTAGACTCCAGATTACCCACAGGTATCCAGCATTTGGCATAGGGCAGGTATAGGTTGTCAAGCGTTAGGCATAGGCTATGCCAAATGTTAGATATATCCAGTGTTTGGCATAGAATATCCAAAAATCAGGGGTTTGTGGTTGACTGCTTGAGCAGTGCTGTTTTTCGAGCTAAGTAGTAGCCTACAGTATACAGCAGTCTATACCACTGTTGCAGTCTCTTACCTTGGTGCTACTGTTGTCATCTTCAACATTTGACAATTGAGCACAACACTTTCTGGAGATTTTCCTGCCAAGAGGGGATCTCCTACTGAGGAAAAATATAATCCCCTGTATAGGAGAGTTTCATGCAAGTCAGATGAGTAAAGCTAAAAAAAATGATCTAACTATAACAGATATCATCTATCAAACTATAACAGATATCACGCCTCCTCCCTACCTCCAAAAATCAAATCAACGTCTGTTTTTTTTTCTATTTATAGGATTTTCTTGAAGTGGTGGAGGGGAAGGAATTGTGATTTCTATTACATTTTCCTAGGCTAGTTTCTCTAGAACTGAAACACCCTAAGATTTTTTTTCCAGCTTTTCTGTTCTAATCCACATGAAAATCTCTAAAAGTCTGGTGCTCTACTGTTTGAGGTTTCCTCTGGTCTGGCTGTCAAGTAATCTCCTGAAGCTTACTGGACAGCCAGATCAGAAGAAAACATGCAGGCAGGAGTATATCAGGACACACCTATTCACAGATATTCCAACATGCCTTTAATTATTTTTGCCAAAAACTGCCGAGAAGCAGCACAAATTGACTTGATAAAGTCGTTTTCCCCGATTCGACCATCTGGGGGGTTAAAGGGAGAGGAACAATAGAAAAAATGAGGTATTTATAACTTAAAAGTGGGTGATTGGATCTTAATGAATTTTTATATTTCGAAGGACATTGTAACTCAGAGCTCTTAATTTAAATTCTAACTGGCATTAAGCCTCTGATTTTCCTTTTAAATTAATCTATTGATTCTTAGAATTTTGTTATAGCTCATACCATATGAGCTCTTGGCTCTTCTTGCCTCATCACAAGTGCCATATGAGCTCTTAGCTCTTGTTATTTGTTTAAGATTTAATATAATCCTAATTTTCAACTGTTTTCTATAATTGAAACTCTCTAAAAACTCCTTTTGTGTCCCTCCAATGTTTTTTCTTCTTTTTGTAATAATTCTTTATGTTTGGTGAGAGAGAAAATTGCCCATTTAGGCATTTAATTTGCAAATTATTATTGATTTGGTCCTCTCCATCTATGGTGGGTTTTAACTTTCAGTTTTGTTCTCTTTTTGTTTTCTTTTATTCTTTACATATCTTTTGTCTCCAATCGATTGACGTCGTTTTTTGTAGGTTGAACTGTAAGAATGAGCAGTAAGTAATTCGATGAATTTTGTGTAAGCCTGAATGCTGTTGCCGTCTTTTTGTGTGATAGCTTTCATGTTCACAGGGAAAGTCGTTGCAACAGACCAGGCTTCTTGTAATTGTAAAGTTAAAATAAAATCAAGGGTTCTCAACCTTAAATTCATTTAATTCTCTGTAAAATTGTTGTTTATGCTTTATTTCGCTTTTTAAAAGAAATCAAACCCTTTATATTTTTAATCTATTATCTTTTTTTCCTTATCCCTCATTAAAGGAATTTACTGCTCATCCAAGCACTTCGGCTTTATCTATTGCCTCCACTCCAAAGCCAAGAAACTCAACAATTTCAGCCTGAGTCAACAAACAGGAATATTGACATTTTATTTTCCCATTACTTAATAAGAATTGAAGATTGTTTAAGTAACACTTTATTATTTAGTATCTTACAGCTTATCATATACTTTGTACTTGCTATTCCTAGAATCAGGTATTATGTAAAGCACCCTGATAAAAAGATGGAATCAGTTGGAAAGGTGATCTTTCTCAAAATCCTAATCCTAGAATTCATCTTAACTTTGTTTGTTAGAATTAGAAGCATTGTATTTTTGCGCTCATTAATCTATGCTGCTAAATTAAGAGAGTTATAATTATAAATTAGCCTTATACATCGAACGTAATTACAAAATAATCAATAGGGGAAGCAATCCCTTCAGTTTTAAGTTTGATAGGAGTGGATTGTTATGGTCTTTGTTATTTGTAAGATTTTGTCTTTTTTTGGCAAAAAATATTATTTTAGCTCGATCGATTTTCCTTTTTGAAAAGACACTGAATTTGTATATACAGTCCTTTTAAGTCAGAGATAGCCTCTGGTTGACAAATAAGCGTTCAAAAATGCCATGATAAATGGTCGAATCTGCTCAAGAAGTACAAAGAGTGGGTGGACAATACAAGGAAGACTGGTGCTCCTCCCATGGAAAAGTCTGTTTGGCATGATCCCATAGAGGAAATTGTTGGAGACAAACATTCCGTGAACTCTGTAACGGTTTTCGACACAACAAAGAATTTCGACTTTGAATATGCTAAGAAGAAGTTTGTGCGAACCCGCACAATCAGCATCTTGGACGACGAAAGTGAGGAGTCATCCACCCCCAAAAGGAAGCTCCTTCCTGGCAAATTCGGAGCTGGGAAAAACAGGCAGATGGAGGAAGAAAAGTGGAGGGAAGAAACTAGAGCATACAGAGAGAATATTGTCAAGATCCTCGAAGAAGATGGTTCCAAACGAGAAGCAGCATCATCAAAGTTTCTTGGATTTATGGATAGATTAGTGACAGTGGAAGAGAACAAAGAGAAACGACTTCGTGAGGAAGCAGAATTGAAGAAAAGAATATCATTGCTGTAGACAGTTTGCACTGATGAAATCCTTTCTGTCAATGCTTCCTCATAAACATAGTTTCTATTTGTTGTCTTCCACTAGGGAGGCTTCGTAATGGTCTCATTTCTTTTGTGCATCTTGACTTTATCACTGCTATTTGAATTGAACATTTTAATAGTAAAAATTTAAAAAATTCACAACGCTCTTGCGATTGCTTCCCTTTTTGCAACCCCTCGGGAGGTCCTTTGAGATTGAGGCTGGTTAGCTGCAGCTATACTAGTAGCAGGAGTATCGCTACTGTCGTCATATTGACTGTTTGCCTGGATGGTATCTTCAAGACGATCACCTTCGGTCTCGCAAATGTTGTGAAGTACACATGCTGCTGTAATCACATATGGAATGAAGGCTATTTCAGTATCAACTAAATGAAGCTTTCTAAATCGTGCCTTCAACAAACCGAACGCGTGTTCAATGACGATTCTAGTCTTAGAATGTTTTTTGTTGTAACTGGTCTGGTAGCCCGAGAGTGAACCCTGCACTGGCTCCTTGAAGGGCGTGAGCAAAAATTCAGAAATGGGGTATGCAGAGTCGCCCAAAAGATGATAGCTGTCCGACAGAAAAATGTCACTCGTATTCTTATCTGCTTTTTCAAAGATACCCGAATTTCTATAAATGCGAGCATCGTGCGCAGAACCTGGGTACCCCACGAATATATCTAGGAACTTCTTGTCAGGGGAGCAAATTCCTTGTAAAACCATAGGGTATCCACACTTCCTATTCCTGTAGGAATCCTGCTGATCAGCTGGGCAGATAATGTTGATGTGGCAACCATCAATCACACCAACTACTCCTGGAAACCCTGCTCTTTCTTTGAAAGATGTTTCCAGGGCACTCTGATCTTCAGGTATTTCAGGCCAAATTATTATTTTACTTGATAGGGCAGTGAAGAGTACACATATACGGTGGACACACGAGTGCACTGACGATTTCGAAATTCCAAACAGGTTCCCAATTGATCTCATTGATTCTTTGTTCCCTAAATACCACAATGCTATAAGAAGAGCTTTTCTCAGGCGGATTGGCATCTTGCCAGACATTTTCAATTGTTCTTGTTTTTCTTCTGCTCCGACAACACGTAGCTCGTGTGGGAATACAGCCTCCACAATATCAGTCTCCTTCATAATAATACAATAAAGCGACTCAAAAGTTGTTCTCTCTAGCCGAAAGTGCTGCTGGAATATATGGTCTTCAAACCCTTCGACAATCACTTCAAAGCCTTTTACTTTAGAATCCTGTGTCTCTCCTGAAAGGCTCCAAGTGTTAGTGTCATCATCGTCGTCAGCAAATAGAATTTCTGTCTGTAGAGACTCCCATATTGTAGAGAAAGTCTTTGAAAGTAATCCCAGCATCTTTGAATCCATTTTAACTGCCTGCTGTTACTAATGGAAGGCCTGAAATGAAAGAATAAGGATTGCATCAAACCCATCATATATTTGTAAACAGTAGCTGACCTTCTCCATACTTCATAGAAAATGGGAGCAGTAAAGAACAATGGAATCAGTCCAGTCACACTGGGCTCAAAACGGTACCAATTTGACAATCAAAATGAGTTTACAAGTCTGCACAGATTCTATAGGGGGTGTGCCGTTTTTTGGCTTTGGGGCAGCCTGGGGATAGTGAACAGACGGAGGTTAAGGATGTAAATTCGAAACTTAACGAGTTTGCAAAAACAGAGGTTAAACTGTGTTGTCCTAAATGACCAGGTTGGACAATGCCCTATCGTCTAATACTGTAGTTAAATGATATAGAACCTTGAAACAACTGGTGAACTACAGTAGAGGTGTGCTTTTGTGAAAATCTATTGATTGTGAATCATTGCCAAAGAAAAAATAAAAAGAATTTATTTTTTATTATACAATACTTTTATAATAACCCTTTTCCATTCATGATTCTGTCACTTGAATATTTTACTGATGCACATCTGGTAGTGACTCAACTGCCACTTCGTTTTCCATTCACAATTTGAATAGTTTGCCAGGAGGAATGCATTTTCAACGAAGAAGATGGCGGTTCGAACCTGAGCTTGTTTGTAAATTCAAAACAAAAGAAATGTAAAGGAATTTATGCTTCAAGTTTCTTCCAGGATAACCCTGACATAGCTAACTGTTTGCTGATATTAAGTTTGTTAATGTTCCTTTCCATTTGACTTGTTTACAGGAAAGTAAAAAAGTCAAGGCAGTGGACTAGTGCAACAGTTGAAAGTGTTCAAATAAGCATACCTCTACTGTACGTTTATAGCAGACATAAACAAAAAAAACATGCTGAAGTGCTACAATGTCCTATTCAATCAAAGGTGTCAAGTTTTGACCGAGTTTGTAGTACCTGGTCTCAAAATTGCATATAAATTTATTTAAGCTAGGAAACATAGAACTCCTGTCTGTTTAAAAGAAAATGGATGGACATAAGTAGGTTCTAATACACTAAAGTCCTACGGCCATCCCAATTAAAATAAAACATTGAAGATTAACTTTAAAATACTTGACATTACATAACTATTAAATAAATAAAAAACAAACAGAAATTACTCCATATATGAAAGGGGCTTTTCCTCCTCAACGCCTCCCTCTTTACGCTAAATTTTTCTAAATGGTCTTCTAGAAGTTTCCAACACAAGTGCTCAGTCTTTTCTCTTTAAGAGAACAGATTCCTCTCTCTCTTCGCCACAAATCCTGAATCTTTACCGAAAAAAAAATATGGCACTTGGTATCAAACAGTTCGTGGTAACGAACTGTAGTAAGGAGCTAAATACCCGGCGAGGTATTTAGGAGGAGATAAATACCTCGCTCTTTATGCTAAGGATTTAGTGTAAAGAGCGAGGTATTAACGAGGGTACAAACCCCCTCGTACACATGATAAAAATATAAAAGTTTGTTACGTAAGTTAATTCTTAAGTTACGCATGTTTTTTACTAATAAAAACGTTCGTTAAAAATTAAAAGCTCTAGTTGCCTTTTTAAGTAACCGAAAAATTGGAGGGCAGCTAGGCCTCCTTCCCCATCCCTTATTTCTCAAAATCGTCTGATCAAAACTAAGAGAAAGCCATTTAGCCAAAAAAAAAATTAATGCTTTTTTTTCCCTTTCATTTTTAAGAAGCTATTATTTTTTTTTCATGTTTTTTTAATATTGATTGTTTCTTAGCATCTTTGTTTTCTTAGTTTTCTATTTTATTTTATTTTGTACAGAGTCGGTGTAGACCTATTGGGTTAGACAGTCTATTACGCTTGATGTATTTTTTATCAATGTACTATTTATAGATAGGATTTAAAACAAAGGAGCAAAGTCACTTGGGGAACAGCAAATACTTTAATAACTAACTGTGTCTTCAATAATCATTACCCAAAGCAACAAATTCAAATTTTGTTGCTAAATTCTAAGAAATCAAATCTCAAAAGCTATCATTAATCTTGACTCTATCCAGCTGAACTCCCAGTTCAAATATTTTCTATTGACAGAGGCAAATCTAGAGAATGGGACTGGTTTTGACACCTCCCCCCCCCCAAATATATATATATATATATATATATATATATATATATATATATATATATATATATATATATATATATATATATATATATATATATATGTATAATATATATATATATATATATATATATATATATATAGATAAATATATATATATATATATATATATATATATATATATATATATATATATATATATATATATATATATATATATATATATATATATATATATATATATATATATATATATATATATATATATATATATATATATATATATATATATATATATATATATAAAAAGAAAAAATAGAGTATAAAATGCAAGTAAAAAGACTATTTCTCTCATAAATTGAGGATATTTCTTTGACTCTTAGGTTGATCTTAAAATAAAAGTAGAAAAATCATAGCCCCATCCCCAAACCCCCTCATGAACAGAAACTCCGGATAAAGTCCTGTCGATGGACCAAAAGTATAATGAGGCCTTCACCTGTTGGTTTCTGGATAAGTGAACTAGAAACGAATGATTTATCAAGGAGACAGGATGAGTCTGTAAAGCGCAGATTACGTTTCCATTAGCTACCTGAATTTATGGCAAAAATCAGTAAAGGTTCAAGTGTCCTGTGATAAATTCAATGGAATCAAAGGAAAAAGTAAAAGATAGACCTGTACTGCAGAGTATGCCGACAATTCAAGTGACTTCTCCGCTTAGTGAGTACGACTGTGAACCAGACCTCTGGGATGTCGACAGTGATTCAGAAAAAGAAGTAAGTACTAATTTCTTCATTAAAGAATTTTTTATATTATAACTGTAAGGAGCGACTAGGCTCAATAGTAACCGAAACTCTAAGAAGCGGAACTTTTGTATCAGTAGATACGTCAAAACAGCCTTATTATTATGCTGATTCCAAATATATAAGATTATAAGCTTCATCAAGTTTAGTGTTACCCATCAAATATTACGAGCCTGGGAAAATTTACCTGATTTTCTAAATAGGGGGGAAACACCCCCTAAAATTCAAGAAATCTTGATGAAAATAACACTAGTAGATTCAGCGTACCCGAGAATCCTACTGTCGAAGTTCAAGCTCCTAAATACAAAAATGTAGAATTTTGCTATTTTTCCCAGAAAACAGATCACGGATGCTTGTTTATTTGTTAGTTTGCTGTTTTTATTTTTTATTTTATTTATTTATTTTTTTTTATTTATTTTTTTTTTGGTTCTTTCCTCAGATGTGATCGTATTGAAAAACTGCTTTTAAAAGACTGGGAGAGGGCGTATTCAAACCCAAACTAAATGTTCTAGTGCCCTTTTTAAGTGACAGAAAAGATTGGTGGGCAATTGGCCCCTCTCCCACGCCCATTTATTTCCCAATATTATCTGATCAAAATTTTGTGATTGCCATTTCGTTTATTGTAGTCGAAAAAATTACCCCCCACAGTCCATGGAGAGAGGTCTGTACGTTACGAAATTTGCCCATTGTTTACGTTTATCAAATAAGATATGTTCTCAATTATCCTGAAGCAATTCTGCCTCTCCCCCTGAAGCAATTCTTTCATGCGTTTCTGATCTGACCCATGTCTTCTCTACCTTTAAATTGTTGGTTGCTCTTCCTTCCACTCCTTAAATGAGAAGTTTAATCTTAAACTATTATTTTGTCCCCCCCCCCCCCCAGTTCTATAGAATGTGAATATGGGTTATAGTCTAGTTAAAACTCTAACCCAGCTAATGCGTTGCTTTTGAGTGTGTCATATTTTCATGTCATTGTGCATTGCACTATTGATAACAGTTCAGGAACCTTACCAATAGTTGTGCTAATATGCCCTGGTCTGTCAGCGTAATGTTTCATAGCTGATGAAGTCTAAGACTATAAAGACGAAAAAGGACCTTTTTGGTAGGTATGGGATCAACTTTTATTTACGCTAAACTGTGGGTACATTCTGGGCACGGAAGACATCAAAAATTTGTTTATATGCATTTTTGTTAGGTTTTTACAAGTTGGACAAAACATTCTGTTTTTTTTTTTTAGAATGTCTTTTTCTTGGATACGGCCTTTATTCTGGGTTTGTAAGCTGTTGTAACTTTACAATAACTATAGTTACTCATTTTTGACATCCGCCCAGAATGGTTGTGAAGTAACTAGGGGAATAATTAAGCTCATAAGGGAAGACCATCAGAAGTTTCAATTGTGTCCATCTCTCTTTCACTCTAATAAATATTTTCAATACGTTTCGATATGGTAGTAAAACTATGGTGATCATGAAATTAATTTACCCAAGATGCCTATGAACTATCTTTTGTAAAAGCTACCGAAAAAGCAAATTTGAAGTTATCTTTCTGTCGTTCCTGTTTCAACTGCAGCTGGAAGGAAAAGGTTAATTTGTTTTAACTGCTTTTAAACCTGGAATACACCCTGTATAAGCTAAATTGGAAAAGACTAGCCTAATCTTTTGTCAGTATTTGTTTCTTAGCCTCTGTATAGTTTTGGATAGTTTAAACATTTTTTTTTTTTTCACACGAGAATCAAACCATCCTTGGACTGCTCGTAGCAGTCCAAGCCAAAAAGTACAGGAAACGAAAGAGTAGAAACCGGCGTTACCGGCGTTGCCGTTTAAAAGAAAATTCACCAATGCCATCTAGCACTCGGTAGCTTTGTTTGATTCAAAACCGCTGGATACCTGTTTTTTTTAGGTTCTTGAAAAGGCAGGGTGTAGTAAAGAAAAATTAATTCTGTCATCAGTGGGCCTATGGGCTTACAAGTCAACTTTCCTAGCTATCCTAGATCCACCTTATGCAGCTCCAATCATTCTTGAAAATAAAATTACTATGTTAAAATGGGTAAAACACCACCTAAAATCTAAGCAATTGCTATTCTTTGCGTCAAAACTCAGTTAATACAGTCCATTTTTATGATATAAAGAAAACATCTGGTATAAAGAGAAAAATAATTAGGCCCTTCATAACGTTAAAATCATCGAAAATTTTGACATGATTTCTGCTAACGTTGAAAATTTCTTATTTTCTTGAAAGGTCTGGCACATGATCTGCCTTTTTATTATCTTTCTTGGAATTCTTCCCCCTACCTCTTCCCTCTGTCAATAATAAATTTTTCCGTGAATAATTATGCTACCTAGTGATAATTTGAGCCTGTGTCGTGGGAGTTTTAATTTAGGGGGACTTTCTTTTTCATCTTTTGAGTTTTCTGTGTGACTTCTGTGTTTTTTTTTTAAGTTTTCTGTGCGTTTCCCTGTGTCACCTTTGTGTTTCTAATCGTGTTCTATATTCTGACGTGTCTGTTGATATTATTACAATGATTGTGCAATTATTTTTATTAACGTAAAATTACATTTGAAGAATCTTGGCTATAATGTTAAAGTATTTTAATTGGATTTTAAAATCTATTTTTTTACCAGCCATGGATAAAAAAAAAATAAGAAATAAAACGTATTCATATATAATTACAGGTATGTCCAGACCTTTCCAATATATCAAATGACGAATATGCAAAAACGAAAACAAATTTCTCCGGTTACCAAGCTCCAGTCGAAAGAACAATTTCTCAACAAGGAGAAATCTTCTCGGAAATGGGAACTGCTAAGAAATCCAGGTCTTGGCATTGCAACCTCAAAGATTCCGATCCTGAAGTGAAAAATGAAAATGGTAAGTTTTCAATAATCCCAAGAAAAAGAAGGGCATTGATAAAGAGTATTAATATTAGTAAATCTATGCTCTTTTTCTCGACATAAATTGTTGGGTCCACAGATATGAAAACTTAGACCTTACTACTATGCAAATAATAAATTAGAGACCTTTTGCTCTCCACTATGTCAGTGCTGCTATATTGGGTATGGCGCTAATTATACATCTAAGAACACTAAATCTGACAATTTAGCTTTCAGACCACGGTGTAGAAGCACTTTATATAAGCTATGGACCAAGTTAAATTGGGATCCAGTGTAATATTCATCCTCCAAACATGAATTTATTCTTGTTTTTATTGTATGTCTTTAAAGTTTTATCCATTTGACGTAGTGTAGCCCTATTTGAAAATAATTTCATAGATGACAATATTTCTATTTATAGTTATATTTTTAATTCTATTTATATTATTATTTATTATGCACAGTATACCGCTTATTTTACACGGTGGAAGAATTCAGTCATACTCCATAAGGTCTTATAAAAATACATTGGTCCAAAAGTAGTTCGTCCGGGCCGGGGTAAATATAGCTGCTAACGCTCTTCCTCCACCCAGTTCCAATTAGAGCTTCAATATTTTCTCCCATCCAAGAATTTCCTACTTTCTTTAACTTTGTCTTCAGAATTTCTTCCCACTCTATTTGAGAAGGACCTAGCCTTTATAAAGATGACATCCATAAAAGAGGAATTAATCATCACGTTTCATTAAGCTTAATCTTTGATATATTGTCGTTCAAAGGATCATCTTCCATGGCCATATTTAACAACTCCCACTATTGTCATAATCAAATACATCATAACCATGGTTATAAGACCATTGACTCTTACTATTGTCATAATAAAATAAAATCATAACCGTGGTCATAAGACTATTGACTCCCGTTATTGTCACAATCGAATGACATCATAACTGTGGTCATAAGACTATTAATTCCCGCTTTTGTCATAATCAAATAACATCATAACCGTGGTTATAAGACGATTGACTCCTACTTTTGTCAGAATCAATTAACATCGTAACCATCGTAGTACGACTTTTCTTTCAATTCTTCTATACTTTTTTAACGTCGAAAAAAGTCCCCACGTCTTTCCATTTATTACTAAAAATAAAATATAAAATATAATAAAGGATTCTATTTAATAGGTCTTATTTTTTGGCCCCAGAGAATGGCCAAAACCACAATCTTTAAAAATCTGTCATCTATAGTCTGTAAAACATGGTCGGCCCATGTTAGTGTTTCTTCCATTATTGTCCCAGCTAGTGGAGTTATACCTCGTTTTTCATACAGCTTAATGTTAGGTATTCCTTGCCAAATAGACTACCAACCTAACCTCCAACCTTAAAAGCAGCAAAATAATTTCTGTATATAGCTCTGATCATTTAAATTTAATAATCGATAACGTTTAAAAAGATAGGGCATTCGCTAAAGCCTCTCTATCAGTTGAATCAAATCAAGCAGTTCGTGGTAACGAACTGTAGTAAGGAGCGACCCGGCTCAATAGTAAACGAAACTCTAAATAATAGAATTTTGATGCTAAAATATACATCAAAAGAATTGGATTTTCATGCTGATTTTAAATATATAAGTTTCATAAAATTTGGTCTTTGTCATCAAAAGTTACGAGCCTGAGAAAATTTGTCTTATTTTAGAAAATAGGGAAAAACACCCCCCTAAAGGGTCACACAATCTTAACGAAAATCACACCATCGCATTTGGCGTATCAGGAAACCCTCTAGCAAAATTTTCAAACTTCTATCTACAAAAATGTAGAATTTCGTATTTTTTGCCAGAAGACAAATCACGGGTGCGTGTTTATTTGTTTGTTTTTTTTCTTCTTTTTTGTCTTTTCCCCAGGGGTCATTGTGTCGACCAAGTGGTCCTAGATAGTTGCAAGAGGGCTCATTCTAACGGAAATGAAAATTTCTAGTGCCCTTTTTAAGTGACCAAAAAAATTGGAGGGCACCTAGGCCCCCTCCCACGCTCATTTTTCTCCAAAGTCAACAGATCAAAATTTTGAGATAGCCATTTTGTTCCGCATAGTCAAAAACCATAATAACTATGTCTTTGGGAATGACTTACTCCCCCACAACCCCTGGGGGAGGGGCTGCAAGTTTGACTCTTTGCCACAATTCAACCTTTAAAACAATTAAAAGCTTTAGCATAAAGAGCGAGGGATTGCGGAGGGGACAACCCATTTCATATACGGAGTAATTTCTGTTCGTTTTAAGTTTTAATGTCGCTCCTTACTTTCAGTTAGAAAAACTAGTTTTTTTTATGTAATAAAATATAAAGTTGAAGACTACACTCACCTGATGAATGAGAATTTTCTGAATTATTAACCTAAGAGTTAAAATATTGTTGAGATATCCTCCGAAAACGACACTGTCTCTCTCAAAAGAACTTAATTCACAATATTTCTTAGTCTAATAAGTGCCATTATGCCAAGTAATTTACTTTGTACAGAAACGGAAGAATAAACCATTTTAAAACTTTACAAAAAAAAACTATAAGCAATTATCTTATTATTCAAAAACCTTCATTAAGATATTGATCCCTTGATTATTTTTTATGAAGAAAAAATTGTTTTGGCGAAGGTACAGGAAAATTTTCTTTACAATGAAAGGACTAAGTCGATTAAAATATAATAAAACAAATTCAGCTAAAAATAATCTTTTTTATTCTATTTTTTTCCTTTTTGTAGCTTCAGTTCCTATCAGTGATACGATATCCGACAGCAACTGTACATCTCCTAAACACAGTGTTGTCATATCAGAATCCGCAACTCCTCTTTCTGGGGCAGACGACGAAATGTCTGATGAGGAATCAGTTAAAGCCCAGAATCGGCGGAAAAGCAGCGTCTTATTAGTTCCTGAAAAAAAGAGTCGCCACTCACGTCGTCATGAAAGAGGCAATTGCTGCAACAGTTTTTTATTTTGTAAGTTATTTTTGTAAAATATACCTGTTATAATTATATGTTTCGTTTGGAATTAATATCGATTAAATCATCTGTCATAATGATTTGGTATCCTAACTTCAAATAAAACGACTGATGTGCCTTGCATATTGATATATGAGGTCTGAAGTAACGGAACTTTAAGAAATTTCACATATTTTATTGATTTTTCTGAAGGTTTCTGCTCGTCACATAACTCATGTTTTTTGTGTTTTATACAAATATTTCCTTCCTCTACCTTGAAACAGTTTCCATTCTACGTGAACTAATTGAATAGCCTGAACGATACTAGAGATTAGATTTAATTATATCAAAAGCATTTTCGTTCTAAAACATCAACCACTGTTACTCAATAAACCAAGTTAAAAAAAAAAAATCGAATGGAAGTAAGGCATAACTAAGAAATTGAAAGAAAAAGAAGCCATACTATATATGATAGCGTGTACCACCCTTTTCCCTTCCCAAAACACTTCATTCTTTACTCTACGGCTTGATCTGGAAGCAGCTACAAAATTAGTCAGACAACAATGAGGAACGAAGCCGTCGCTTCCACATAAGGTTAAATTTTAAAGAAACCTCTTACTGTTGTACTTCAGCGGTCTTTTATCATTGTTTACAAAATTGAATTTTACTTAAGTACAAGTATTTGGGGATATTCAGCTAAATGACGATCTTAAGTGGAGAGGCGACAATCCAAACAATTTGAATGGTTGGCTGGAAAATGCTTATAAGATGAGGTTTTTATTTCTAAAAAACGACTATCACAAACCCAAGTGACCGGGATTCACACTTTAGTGTCAAAAAATACCAAATAAACAAGCAAATATAATAAGTCTGGAAATGTTTTTTTTTCCAAAAAGTTGAAAAAGTTGTAAAAAATAACAGTTGTCAAAACAGTAGAAAATGTCCAAATAGTAAGAAATATACAAATTAAAAAACGAATAAGCTAGATAAAAAAACACATAAGAATAATTTAGTCTTACACTAAAACATACAAAATACAACTCAATTAAAAAATAACTAAATTTGTTAGCTAAAAATTTAAGAGTTGCAAGGTAAACAAAAGAGGGGGGAACTCATGTATTTAACATGCTCACTATGTAGAGGATGAAAGTCCTTCTGTGTCTCTCGGTAGACAGTATAAATGGGGTAAAAAGGGGAATTTTTATTGAAGTAGAACGAGGGAGGCGAGGACGAAGGGGGAACTAAATAGGGAAAAGGTACTTTTCCCAGAGACTATGAAGGGTATTGTTGGCGAAATAAAGGAAATTTGTACTCTGGGTGACAAGATCAGTTCTTCGAAGAATGGAGATATAAAGGATTTTAACCTCATTCAAATAATACTTAGGCACCTTTTTTTTAGACCGCCTCTATTCTTGCTGGCAATTGCCAAACAGGACACATATACTCCATGATTGTGCGTACATATGAAATGTAGATTCTCAAGCAATGGGATTTAGGAAATTAAAAATTTTAAGGAGGAACAATGTGGTATTAGTGCTTGGACATGACGATCCCGTTTTAAGTCACTTGTGATGACAACACCCAGTAGATTTTTAGTGCTATCTGACATTTCAAGTGAGATTGGTCATGTTAAAAAAATGGGAGTCTTTATAAAATGAATAAAAAAAACAAGTTTTTTCAACTGAAAGTAATGAGTGAGATTAAAATTTAAAACGAGCAGAAAGTATTCCGCACATGAAAGGGGTTGTCCCCTCCTCAACGCCCCCTCTTTACGCTAAAGTTTGACTCTTTCTCACAACTCTGCTTTTTGAAACAATAAAAATTTTAACGTAAAGAGCGAGGCGTTGAGGAGGGGACAACTCTATCATGTACGGAGTAATTTCTGTTCGTTTTAAGTTTTAATGTCGCTCCATACTTCCAGTTGAAAAACTTGTTTTTTTTTTTATTTAATTTCTGAACGGCTTTGAATTAATGCACGTTTTGATGTTAGTGAATGACTTGTGCTCTTTTTAAGAGTCAATTCAATTTAGTTAAATTCATTTATTTACTAAATGATATGACAATTATTTACGAAATCAACTTTAGCAGCATGGAAAGTAGAGTGGCCTCTCTGAAAACCAAACTGCGTCTCACTTAATAGGCCAAGATTCGTTTTAATCATTTTATTTAATCATTTACAGACGCGACATACTTTTCACTAAAATACCTTTTTCTTAGCATGGTGTTAAAGAAAGTTTATTCTGTTTCTTGCCTTTCTGAACTCCTCGAAATCAGTCGGATCCTGAGTATTTAGAGTTTGTTCGTATAGCAAATCTCTTTTGTTTCTCTCACTTATGATTTGGTCAGTAACCCATGGCTTTCGTTGTTCATTCTCCTTATGTCTGACAGCTCGTTAGGGATACGTTTTATCATAAATTGGCAGTAAAATAGACATGAATTTATAGTAAGTTCAAAGGATCATCTTTTAGAGAATTAGTATATATTCTACGACCCATTTTTTTAGAAGCACATATTCACCGAGCACGCAAAAATAGGTCTAACCTCTATTGAACAGTTCGTGGTAAGGGCAACTAGCCCCCCTCCCACACCTATTTTCTTCGAAGACATCCGATCGAAATTTTGAGATAGTGCTTTGATTCAAAATAGTTAAAAGGCTCAATAACTATGCCCCTAGGGATGACATGACCCTCCCCCAACAACCCCTGGGGAAAGGGCTGTAGGTTATTCAATTTGGCAATTGTTTAAGGAGGCCCTAGACGGTTAAATTATTTTGTTCCAAAGCTTCCGTCAATCAATTAACTCAAGTATGACCGTGTAGGAACCTGTTCGACGCTTGAGTCAAGCGTTGACGGTGATTAATAGAAAGTTTGAATGACTCAATCATTTTGATCAAAAGCAGTGTTTTAGATTAGCTCTGGTCAAGATTGAAGGGTTGGTTGAAAGGTCGGTTGAAGGTTGATTAAAGCAAAGGTAAGTCCATTGAAAGAAACTTTTTATCAAAAAGACCGTCTAGGGCCTCCTTTATATATAGTATTTCTTAATGGAAAACATACGAAAATTTTCGGGCGGGTTATTTTCCACTGGAAGAATTTTCCGTTGATAAGGAATTTTTCTGGGGAAACTTTTCATTTCGGATGGGAGGAGGGGGTCTCCTGGTACGATCTGGAAAACGGTCATAAAATAAATTTATAAGAAAGACAAGTTTTTTTTTTCCAACTGAATATAAGGAACAATGTTAAAAGTTAAAACGAACAGATAAAAACAGATAAAACGAACAGATACCGTAGGCTATATGAAAGGACTGTGCTCATCCCTCCCTCTTTACGCTAAAGTTTGACTTTTTTCCAATTATTTAAGAACGGCACCTTAAACACAAGGGCCGTCGAATTTGAAGGAAAAGTATCTTTAAATAATTTTAAGACTTTAACATGAAGAGCGAGGGACGAGGAGGGGGCTGACCCCTATTGTGTACAGAATAATTTCTGTTTGTTTTAATTTTTAATGTCGCTCTTTACTGTCGGTTGAAAAACTTGTTTTTTCTTAAATTAATAAGAGTCAAATGCAAGAATGCTCATCCTATAAACATGCTTTGGGTTACCAGTGTACCGACTTAAAAAAAGACAATCAAAGTTGCATAGTCTGCAAAATTTGAAAAATTAATCTTTTTATTTTAACATAGCATGTACTCTGCGGACAACGGCTACGTTCCCTTGGTTAATTAAATAAAACAAAGTTTTTTCATCTGAAATTATGGAGCAACATTAAAACTTAAAACAAACAGAACTTACTCCGTATACGAGGTGAGCTGCCCCCTCCTCAATACCTTACTATTCACGCTAAAGTTTTTTGTACTTTAGATAGCTTCTTATTCTAAACGGCACTTATGTTTCAGGAGTCGTTCTAAATGAAGTAGGACACAAAGTCAAACTTTGGCTTAGAGATCGAGGTATTGATGAGGGGACAGCTCCCCTCGTATATGAAATAATTCTAAAGTATTTTTGAGTTTCGGTTACTATTGGGCCAAGTCACTCCTTACACCATCTCATAATTAATTATCGTCTTCTCATTCTCAAAATTCAGCTCAACAAGTTGAGCCCCGTGTGCTTAACTACTCTGTTATTACACCTCGATGCTGGGAATTACCAGAGAAGTAATTCTGGAGAATCTGACGTCCATAAAACAAAAGCTAATGGCTCTCCTTTTCAGATCAAAGTACCTTTCCCTTAATTGTTACTAAGAGAGTGGTTTGATTATCAAGTTTAGTCTATGATTATGGAATCAATCTGAACATACTTTGAATTTTAAGATGAGACAACAAGAGACAACCCCCCGATCTCCCTCAGCTGTGTAGAATTCAGCTTGTGTAGAATTCATGTTTCAACCCAACCTCGATTTGCCAATGAGTAAGGATTGCCACCACGGTCAGTTCCTAAAGTGCTAGAATTGCCCAAACTTGCCTGCTACACCGCAATTTTCGGTGATACAGTCAAAAATTTGTTTACGCGTGTTGGAGCTTGCGCTGCGACACGCCTATGCTCCGTTTAAGTGTACTTGGATTAGGTCAATTGTTTAATCCTACTCAAACAGTTCGTGGTAACGAACTGCAAGTAAGGAGTAACACGGCTCAATAGTAACCAAAACTTTAAAAAAACGGAATTTGGCAGCAATATATTAAAAAAAATCGTCTTATTATGCTGATTTCAAATATATAACTTTAGTCCTACGCATCAAAGGTTACGAGCCTGAGATAATTAGCCTGATTTTCAAAAAAGGGAAAAACACCCCATAAACGTCATAGTCTTAAGGAAAATCACACCATCAGATCCAGCGTAACAGAGATCACTACTGTAGAGGTTTAATCTCTGTAAAAATATCTGCAAAAATACCTTTTTTTCTCTTTTTTTTTGTCAGAAGAATGATCATGGATGCGTTTTTATTTGCTTCTTTTATTTATTTTTTTTTTTTTCACGGGTGATCGTCTCTTCTCAAAATCGTCTGATCAAAATTTCGAAATAACTATTTTGTTCAGCATTAGTTGAAAAGCTGAATAACTGTTCCTTTGAACATGTCATGACCCCCCCCCCCCACCCACAGCCCCTGGAGAAAGTCTATGTTATGAAATATATCCATTTTTTACGTACAGTATTTGTTATTGGGAAGTATACGTTCATTTTTTTGGGCGCTGGGACTTTCCGCGTGGAGGGAAGTTTTCAGGGGGTTAATTTTTGAGGGAAAATTTTACAATGGGGAAATCTTTATGAATTCCTATTCTTCTTTATTCTCCTTTATGTCTTGCTTTCTTCTTGTCGACTAAATTTTACGCGTGGAGATCTTAAGGGTAATCGCCCGGGGTAAATTTTCGCCACATCTAGAGAATTTATCCGTGGGGAGGAGAGATTTTCCTGTGGAGATGGAGTCAAATTTCCTGGCATTATTTGAACGATTAGAAATTAAATAAAAAAAAATTTTCGACTGAAAGTAACACTAAAGATTGAACTTTGTCCAATTCTTTAAGAACGACTTTCTGAGAACGATTTAAGCGAACACCAGGTTCGCTTAAATAGAACGATAAGAATTTTGTTTCCAACATTTTAAAAACATTAGCGTAAAGAGGGAAATGTTAAGGAGGTGCAACCCTCCTCATATACGCAGTAATTTCTGTTTCTCAGAAATCTTTCTGAATTCCTATTCTTCTTTATTCTCCTTTATGTCTTGCTTTCTTCTTGTCGACTAAATTTTACGCGTGGAGATCTTAAGGGTAATCGCCCAGGGTAAATTTTCACCATATCTAGAGAATATATCTAGTTGTGGGACTAGTTGGGGACTAGTTGTCCCTCGATTTTTTTGTCACTTAAAAAGGACACTATAACTTTTAATTTCGTTTGAGCCCTCTTGCGAAATTCTAGGACCACTGGGTCGATACCATCACCCCTGAGGAAAACATACAAAATAAAACAAATAAACACGTATCCGTAATCTTTCTTCAGCAAAAAAATAAAAAATTCCATATTTTTGCAGATGAAAGCTTGAAACTTTTAAAACAGGGATCTCAAATACGCTGAATTTGATGGTGTGATTTTCATTAAGATTCTATTTATGACTTTTAGAGTGTGTTTCCCCCTTTTTCGAAAATAAGACAAATTTTCTCGTAACTTTTCCTGGGTTGAATTAAACTAGATGAAACTGTATCTATTGGGATAAAAATTCCTTTTTTTAGAGTTTCGGTTACTATTGGGCCGGGTCGCTCCTTACTTACAGTTCGTTACCACGAACTGTTTGATTAGATTATTGCCATGAATAAGAAAGATGTTCTGACCTGTATTTTGATGCGAGATACATCCTGTAATTGCATCTCATATGTCTTTATTTTCAATTTGCTCATGTAAAAGAAAAAGTGCTACGTTCAATATAGTGCTAAGACATGACAAAATAGTGCTAAATAGCACTTTCATACTACAGGTGGCCATCACCTGTGGCCATCAGGTGGCCATCCTACACTGAGTTGACCTTTTATTTAAGTTCAGAAATTATTCCGTATATGAAGGGTTCCCCCTCCTAAATACCTTACTCTTTACGCTAAAGTTAGACTGTTTGTTGTAATTTTTTAAGAGCGTCTACTGAAACACGGGGGGCGTTTAATAAGGATAGGAAACTTTCTTAAAAGTTCTAACAGCTTCAGCGTAGAGAGCCAAGTATCGAGGAGGGAAAGCCCTGTATATATACGAAATATATATGCCAGAATTAATATACAATTTTTGTTTTAATTTTTCATATACGGTGAGCCAAATTCGAACCTGTATTAGTTGCTAAGCACTAAGAAACTAAAGAATTTTTTTTAAACTAAAAGTAAGGAGCTTCATTAAAACTTAAAACGAACAGAAATGATTCCGTATATGAAAGGGGTTATCCCCTCCTCAACGGCTCACTCTTTGCGCCAAGGTTTTTATTTATTTTAAAAAGTAGAGTCGTGACAAAGAGTCAAACTTTAGCGCAAAGTGTGAGGTGTTGAGAGTCCCATTCATGTACGGAATAATTTCTGTTCGTTTTGAGTTTTAATATCGCTACTTACTTTCAGTGAAAAAAAGTTTTTGTTTTTCCTTTAATTAACTAGTTAAAATTGACGATGCTTTTTGCCCGTTAAAGTTCATACTATAGCAGTCTGTTGATTCTAAAGACTTATATCTTTGAAGGAGAGTTACACCTTCTTAAGCTGTTTGCTCCTACATATTTGAACTACATAGTTTTGCTGATATTTCATCAACGTCTCTCTCTTTTTCGGTGCACCCGCTACTACCATTAAGAGGTAAAAAGGTAAAGAATACGGCATTTGATTTTTACAATCCCTACCGGTGGTGCTGATATCTGTTTTATGGCCCTTCAACCAGGAATTGCAATTGGGAGAGGGGGGTCAGTCGTCCTATGCTTTCGCACATCCTTCCTGTTTACCTTCTCTGCATTTCTGCAGGAACCCATTTAGAACTGGGATGACTCTGAATGAGCTTACAGAGTCACGACACTAAAACCCCTTCATAACCAAATAACCATCAAAACAAGGGCTCGAACTCCTTTCCTCTCGAACAACCGGTCTCACGTCTAGCTGTCGGCTAAAACTGCGTTAAAAGGCCTTCTCCGTTAAAAAATGAAGTCTTGATTTCTCTTAATTTGTTAAGACATAAATGGTTGTGTAAATTTCGAATTAACCGCTTTTTCAATCAAACCGTTTTTTTAATGTCCTTGGTACTTTAACGAACTATTACCCCTTTTAACACACCCTTTTGTATGATGACAACAACAAAAAACAAAAGAAAGAAAACTATATGAAATAGCTGTAGTAAGGAAGCGGATTTGGCATATTCTTTTATATGCTTTTAATATGCAATTGAGATATAGCTTCTGCCACTGTGTTTGAAGAGCCATCATCGAACAGAACAGCAATGGACGGAAAAGATGTTACATTTACGTGTAAAGCAGGAGGCGCACCAAATCCAAATGTGACTTGGTACTTTGAACGTAAGTAGTCTGATCGAATGTTTTTGTCATTTAAATTCTTCTCTCTCAGTACCTTTCAAACGTTTTTGTAAAAACAACGTCGATTAGATCCAAACCCTATTAGTTGCTACTGTTTACGACTGTTCACTGTTCAGCATTTTTCTTTCTTACATTTATTTTACATTTTGTTCACAAGACTATACAGTTCCATTTATATATATATATATATATATATATATATATATATATATATACTAATAAACCTAAGGATATTAAGGCACAAATTTCTGGCAATGTTGTAACTGTGTTGAAATAAGTCAAAACAGACTGTCCATATAGGTTTTCAAGAGGACGTATCAGCAATACTAACCGGTTGGTGACATTAAGTTAAAAATGTCGTTGTGTGTTGAAGGGAATGTTGAAAAAAGAGATGTTATATGCATGCAGCTATTAATGCTGCTCCTGCTACAACAACTATTGCTACTACGCAAACTAAGGATATTAAGGTGAAGCTCTCAAGAAATATATAGGCGGATGCTGAACTAAATTAAACGAAACTATGATTATTTAGATTGTCAATAGGGTGACAAAGCAATATCACAATAACGGCTTACATTATTAAGTTAAACCTTTCAGGGTAGGTTGTGACAGATTTTGGACTAGCCAGAAAACTTCGACGGTTACTGCAACTAATGACATTAAGGGCATTAAGTTGAAACGTTTAGTGGGAGTTTCAATTAAACGTAATAAGTACACGCATGCACGTATTAAAAGGGCATATAATTAATACCATAGGAAGCACATCTCTATCATAACTAGTAATATCCAGTGGCGTCGTTGAGGTGGGCGGCTACCCCGAACCCCCCTCAACTAATTTGGAGAAAAATTATGATGTAACTCAAAAACTCTAATTTTATACATCCTCAATTAAACTCAATATCATTCCCAAAAAAATTTATCTTGGCTCTTTGACAACCTGGGTACACTTGACCTCTTTTTTTTAAATTTTAGTTGTAAGAGCATAAGTAGTAAGAGTAGTAGTCTCGACAATTTCAACTTAATACCCCCGTTTTTCTCGATATACTGCTGAGGCTGTCTTATAGACAACCGTAAACACAATTCTTTTTAATTTAGTTTCAAAGCAACATGTATTTTTCAAGCATAATGAGCCAATTACATAACTATGCAATAGTTTCTGAACCTTATTAATGTACTGAACAAAATGGCTGTTTCCAGATTTAAATAGATGTGTGTATAAAATGAATGGGCTTGGGAGGAAGGCTGTTTGCCCTCCAATAGCTTTTTACTTTTAAAAAGGGCAGGAGAACTTTTAATTTTGTATCAAACTAGCTCGTTTAAAAGTTTCAATGATATCTCTAGCTATAATAGGGCGGTGCTTTCCTTCATGCATACAGTTTTGTCATTTAATGGAAAATCTCCATAAACTTTACCTAAAAGTTTCAACTTATACCCTTAGCGTCACTAGTTACTGTAACTGTTGTGGTAGTATTAGTAATATACACATAGTGCCTACTGGCTAGTCCAAAATCTGCTAAAACGAACGCTTAAACGTCTAACTTTATAATGTAAGCCATTCTTAAGATATTGTCTTGTCACCTTTTGGAAAGTCCACATGCTCATAATCTGTATTGACTTAGTTCAACACCCGCCTAAATATTCTTTAAAAGCTTCACCTTAATATCCTTAGCTTACGTAGTAGTAATAGTTGTAGTAGCATTAGTTGCAGTATGCACACATCGCCTTTGGTTTCTCCAACATCCCCTGCAACACCCAGAAGGCTTAGGCTTATTACGATCAACTATTCCTGAAGCCTTTTGGTACGTCCTCTTGACAACCAGTGTGGGTGTAGTGTGTTTCAATTTGTTTTCATACAGTTTCAGTGTATGCCAAATGTTTCGCCTTTTACCCTTAGTTTTGATAGTAGTAGTAGTAGTTGTAGTAGACGTAATAGTAGTAGCCTTAGCTTTAGTAATAGGAGTTGTAGTAGAAGTATTAATAATAGTAGCAAAAGTAGTAGTATGAATAGAAGCAGTTGCATTAGGATGCAAATATTTTTTTTTGGTTAGTTCAACATCACCCACAACAAGCCTTATTAGTTTCAACTTCACAACCCAAACTGTTCCTAAGATAGTGACGTTAGGCCCTTTTGACAAGTTGCATACAGACGGCGTGTTGTGACTGAGAATACCATCCCCCTGAAAATTCCTTGAATATTTCATTTTCATACCCTTAGGAATAGTCGTAATAGTAGTCAGAGTAGTAGTATTGATGCTGTTAGTACTACCGCTATTATGCATTGATAATAGCAGTAGTACTAGCAGCAGAAGCAGTATTAACCTATTGCATTTTGGTCTGTAGAACATCACTCTCATGAAAATCACGCCATCATATTTAGCGTCAAAGAACCCTATTGCAGAATTTTCAAGTTCCTATATACAAAAATATGGAATTTTGCTATTTTTGCCAGAAGACAGATCACGGGTGCGTTTTTATTTTATTTTTTCCAAGGGTGATAGCTTTGGAATAATGGTCTTAGAAGATTAGGAGAGGGTATATTTGAACGAAAATTAAAAGTTCTAGAGCACTTTTTAAGTGATCAAAAAGATCGAAGGACAACTGATCTTTTTCCCGAAAAGATTTCCCAGGCCTATTTTTCCCAAAAATATTTGATCAAAGTTTGAGATAGCCATTTTGTTCAGTATAGTTGAAAAATAAATTTACAATAAGTTTAGGTAAAAAATGACCTTCCAAAGACCTTTGGGAGAGGCCTGCAAGTTTTTGAATTTCCCGGTTGTTTACGTATAATATTTGTCATTGAGAAAAATACGCATATGTTTCAGCGAGGGGGAGGGGTTGTGCTTAGGGTGGACTTCTATAGGGGGAATCTTCCATAGGGAGGGAAATTTCCGAGGGGTGAACTGTTTAAGTAAAATGTTTCATTTGGGAGGAGAGGGGGCTGACAAAACTACTTTAAGAAATTAATTTTAATTGTCTTACATTATCTTTGCCAAGTTTTAAATATGGAGACGTTCCCGGGGAAAATTATGGAAAATTTTGCGTTTTTGTTCAGTAATTGCTTGGTAGAGGGAGAATAAACCACCGGGAGTAAACTTTGTTCAGCGAAATTACAGGAACCTTTCAAGTATCACCGTGCACGTAATTAGAATGTCTTTTTCGTTTTAGAATCCTTTACCAGGACGTCTTTTGCGTCCTGGTAAATTGCCTGATTAAATAAAAAAAACAAGTTTTTTAACGGAAAGTAAGGAGCAGCATTAAAACTTAAAACGAACAGAAATTAGTTCGTATATAAAAGGGGCTGCTTCCTCATCAACGCCCCGCTCTTTACGCTAAAGTTTGACTCTTTCTCTTAACTCTACTTTTTGAAATATTAAAAAAACTTTAGCCTAAAGAGCGGGTAGTTGATGAGGAAGCAGCCCCTTTCATAAACGAAGTAATTTCTGTTCGTTTTAAGTTTTAATGCCGCTCCTTACTTTCCGTTAAAAAAAACTTGTTTTTTTTAAATTTAATTTCTGAACATTTTTGAATCAATGCATGTTTTGATTTTGGCTCTCCACAGATGAATAATTAAAAAGAAATTTACATATATATTTTTTTGGCTAAATGGCTTTCTCATAGTTTTGATCGAATGATTTTGAGAAAGAAGCGGGGGAGGAGGCCTAGTTGCCCTCCGATTTTTTGGTTACTTAAAAAGGCAACTAGAACTTTTAATTTTTTACGAATGTTTTTATTAGTAAAATATATACGTAACTTACAAATTAGGTTACGTAACGAACTTCTGTATTCTAACGTTTGTATTACGTATATGGGGGGGGGGGTTCACCCCCTCGTCAGTACCTCGCTCTTTACACTAAAGCTTAAATTTTGTCCCAATTTCTTAAGAATGACCCCTGAATCACAAAAGGCGTAGAACAAATAGTTGAAATTACTAAAAATACTTTAGCGTAAAGAGCGGGGTATTAGGAAGAAGTGAGCTCATCATATGTGTAATAATTTCTGTTCGTTTTAAGTTTTAATGCTTCTCCTTACTTTCAGTTGAAAAACTTTTTCATATTTATTTTTTCATTGTTTTTTTTTTAATAATGCTAGAAAATCCTGTTCTCCCTTCTTGAAAAGTTTCTTCCCCCATGACAAATTCCTCCAAGGAGAGTTCCTCCAACATATCTTCCTCTTCTCAAGCCCCCCAACCTAAAAATACCCCTGAAAACGTCTGTACACTTCCAAATAACCATTACTATATGTAAGCACTGGTCAAAGTTTGTAACTTGTAGCCCCTCCCACGGGGACTGTGGGGGAGTAAGTCGTCTCCAAAGACATAGTTATAAGGTTTTTCAACTACTGTGAATAAAATGGCTATCTCAGAATTTTGATCCCGTTGACTTCGGGAAAATAATTGGCGTGGGGGGGCCTAGGTGCCCTCCACTTTTTTGGTCACTTAAAAAGAGCACTAGAACTTTTCATTTCCATTAGAATGAGCCCTCTCGCAAGACTAGGACCACTGGGTCGATACAACCACTCCTGGGGAAAAAAACAACAGAAAACAAACAAACAAAAAACAAAACAAATGAACACACATCCGTGATCTGTATTCAGGGAAAAAATGCGAAATTCCACATTTTTATAGATAGGAGCTTGAAACTTCTACATTAGGTTCTATGATACGCTGAATCTAATGGTGTGATTTTTGTTAAGATTGTATGACCCTTAGGGGGTATTTTCCCCTATTTTCAAAAATGAGGCAATTTTTCTCAGGCTCGTAACTTTTGATGGGTAAAGCTAATCTTGGTGAAACTTATTTATTTAAAATCAGTATTAAAATGCAATTCTTTTGACGTAACTATTGGTATCAAAATTCCATCGTTACTATTGAGCCGGGTCGCTCCTTACTGCAGTTCGTTACCACGAACTGTTTGATCCTAAACATAAATATTCATGAAAATAAACATGCGTGTTACATAGGATTTGATAAAGTTAACTACTTAAATATCATTTTGAATGAAAGACAATTTGAGGAGAATAACAAAAACCGTATTATAAAAGGTTCAATTTAATAAATTTCATTCTAAATGAAAGACAAATTTGACATGAATATATCCACCCGCTTGAGATGAAATGTGATTTGGTTTTGCAACCAGGTGAGATAAGGCTAGCTTCACATTTCAATAAATTTTCCTGGTCTTTTGGGGTAAAAACATGGAGAAATGTAATATGTAATGACCAAAATGGGATATGTTTTGAAAAGAACTCCGCTGAAAATCCCTCAATAGTCAAAAGAGTATGAATAAATACAATTTTACCAATTAATTGTTTTTAAACGTAACTTTAAAGAGAAGAGGGATGGCTAGGAAAGCAAAAAATAATGTTATGTTGATATAACGATATTTTATAAAAGGATTTTCAGGAATATGTATTTTAATGCTAAGAACTTTTCCCCAACAAAGGTACTGAGTTTTTTTTTTGAAAGTTAACTGAAAAGTCGTCTTTTCCTAAATCATAATATACTGTTGAAAACTATAACTTACTCATGGGTATCCTATTAGTTGAGACATGCAAATTATTAGAAATACTTTTGTAGTTACCCTATCTTCACCTGAACAAAGATGTATTATAAATTGGGTTGGTCAGAAGCTAATTTGAGAAAGTCCATAAAAAAAAATCACCGAGGACCAAATTTTAGATTTAATGCACAAATTGTCAGGTGAAAAAAAAGAATTAAGTGGTCTTTTGTTAACCATTTTTTTATTGCGTTTTGGCAATTCCAAGTGAAAATCAGAGGAAATGCTCTAGCATAGCCTTAAACAGCCATAAGGCTTCAATACGGGCTATTATTATGATTCTTTTCACATGGGCATTTCAGAAGGAACTGATGGTCGCATAAACTTCAAAAGGGGCTCATTCTATAGAAAGTCAAAAGTTCTGTTTTTACTTATTAACGTTCAAAAGTGATCAGAAGGTAACCAAGAAAAGCTCACGCCCCGCACCGAACTTCGCTTGATCAAATCAGTTCCTTAAATAAGTATGATTTTAGCTGATGTTCCAAAACAACACGTACTTATTCTTTACCTTTGATTTATCTACTTACAGGTAAAAACAAATATAAGACAATCATATCAATAAAAGTTTTTAAGCTGAACTGGCCACCCATGACAACAAAAAACAAAGAGAGATAAAGCTCAACAACAACAACAACAAAAAAAACTTCAAACGAGACTGCGGCCTGTAGAGAGAAAAGAGATGAAAAACTAAAATAACGCGGATATTGGCATAAGCAGCCAAGTACGAATAAAGTTGAGCAGTCTTCTGACAGCATCGCCTGCACACCACCTTGCTCCCCCGTCGTAACCAACGCATTGTCGGTGGCAAATTCTATTAGGTTCGCTTTTGGAGCTCCAATTTCTTGAACAAGTAGTTTAGTTATGGCCCGATAAATATATTCGGCAGTACATTGCTTAACTTGTATAAATCTCAAAAAGAGTCTCTTACAGAAAACTGTCCTCTCGATCAACAGCATTCAGATCAAGATGGCGGACAACTAAAACCAGACTCTTTTTGTTGCTCAAGTCTGTTCTTTCATCAACTATTATCGAGAATTTCTTCTTCTTGATGATCCCGCACAGATCATCGAAACCAACTTCCACAATGACGTCGCTACACGAGATGCGCAGTTTCGGTGTGGCCGCAGGTTAGGTGTTTTGCCATATCAGAGTCAGGAAAACTGGTCAATTTCTGGCAGTTCATCCATGATGTCAATAGCGACATTGTGACACACAATGAACCCAAAAAGTATAATTTCGGCACTTCTCACCTTTTTATCTAAAGTCAACTTTTCAATGAATAAAAAAAAAAAAAAAAAATAAATAAATAAAGGCAAGCCTTTCCAGAAGGAAACAATAAAAAATTCTGAAAACGACTAAAAACGTATTTACAATATTGATTTACACCATTAAATACTAAGTATTGCCTTTTCTAAGTGAAAATCGATATAGTAGTAGTAGTAGTTGTAGTATTAATTTATTAACCAAAGGAAATAACACAGACAAAATCAATCGGTAGCACACCAAAAGTGTTGCTTGCAAGGGTGTGTTACTAACAAAAAGAACAAAAAATTGAAGAAAAAAAGAACAAAAACAGAAAAACAATGAGTTAATCTAAATGAGCAGAAAGGTGAAACCGTGTACCGAGAAAAAAAATTTATATAAATAATTCATACACTATATAACAACATAATATCAAACAACATAATATCATGATCAAACAACATAATATCATGATCCCGAAGCAAAAAAAAAGAAACAAAAGAAAAAAACAATAAACAATTATTTTCAATACTAAATCAATCAATCTCAATCTATTTCAAAGGTATACCTACCAAGAAACCCCACACGCAGCACGGCCTTAAATTGATTAATGGGCAATTCTTTAATACTTGGAACAAGCTTATTCCATAGCATAGCCCCTCTATAAATAATTGAAAAAGCAGTCCTACTTGAAACTAGACGAGGAACCTCAATATCTCCACTTGTTCGAGTTCTATGATCATGAATATTAGACCTATCCCGAAAACTTCCTGTAAAACATTCTGGAACGCACCCATAATGGTTTTTATACATAAAAACCAATGTATAAAAATCACGCAATCCGGCTGCAGGCATTATATTTATCATACTATACATTGACCTGACCGAATCCCGGTTCCCTATTCCACAAAGTGATCTAATGGCATTATTCTGCAGTACGCGGATTGGGCGAAGCATTGAGGGGAATGTCCCAAGCCATACAGACGAGCAATACAAAATATACGGATGAATCAGAGAAAAATATAATAACCGTATAACAATTGAAGGAAATAAATGTTTTAGTTTACGGATAATCCCTAAATTCCGCGATAATATTCTACTTATAGCTTTTACATGGCACTTAAATGATAAATTTTGTCAATAATAATCCCAAGGTACTTAACGGAATTTGACCGCTTAACAATTCCCTTCGGTGTAGCTATTTCCATAATCCAAGGATAATAATTTGGGGACCGTGAAAAAATAACAAAATTTGACTTATCTATATTTAGGTCAAGGCGGTTTATCTTCAACCAAAGACATGTCATAGTCATTGCTGCATTAATTGTTGAGGTAAGTTGTTGTTCAGTTGAGGCAACACACATCAATGTCGCATCATCAGCAAATAAGGGTGTAGTGATCCTGGTTCCCGAAGGTGCGGGATTCACTATATCCCCTATTCTAGAAGTTGTTGCAACAGCATTTGGCAGATCATTTATAAAAATCAAAAAAAGAGTAGGCCCTAACACAGAACCCTGGGGGATACCATATTTAACAAGACTCTTACTTGAAGAAAATCCATTAATGTGAACATAATGCTCTCTATTTTGGAGATAATCACAAATCAAAGCTAAAGTAGCCCCTCTTAGTCCATAAAATTCACATTTTTGAAGTAGTAATTGGTGGTCAACAGTGTCAAATGCCTTAACCAAATCAAGAAACAGACCCGCTACTCTAAGCTTATTATCAAGAGCTCCATTGATTATTGAAGTTATATATGATAATGCCATCTCTGGGGTTCTCCCTTTTCTGAAGCCAAATTGAATTGGATTTAACAGATTATGCAGTTCCAAATGATCATAAACTCTAGTGTTAATACACTTTTCTAGCAGACGAGAAATAACAGGTAAGACTGAGATAGGCCGATAATTTCCTAGATCATTCTTATTACCGCCTTTAAAAACAGGGGTAATCTTAGCAATTTTCAAGCAATCAGGAAACGTTCCCCGTTTCAAGCACAAATTAATGAGAGAAGTAAGAATATCAGCAACATAAGGAAACGCTATTTTTAACACCAGAAGATTGAGTGAATCACTACCTGCCGATGTATTTTTCATCCCAAAGATAATTTTCTCTAATTCATCACGAGAGAAGGGTCTCATATACATAGAAATATCAATTGGAGTCTTCATAAAAAACTCCAAGGGAGGATCATCATCAGAAGATACTATACGGGAAGATAAATCTACGCCAATATTAGCAAAATGTTTGGAAACAGCATTACACAACTCTTCGTGTTCCTTCGTTGGTAGGCCATTCTGCATTACTACTTCATCGGGAATAATAGAGTTCTCTGTCGATATCACACTTTTTAGTTTTTGCAGGGTTACCACAAGTCTCAGTGAATTTATTTACGAAATATTTTTTTGGCATTTCTCAGTAATTTATTCAGGGCATTTCTATAATTTTTATAAATTCTTAAGCAGATCGGATCATTTCCATTATTTATGGAATTCTTATTAAGTTTATCTCTTTTATTAATGCAGCGCAACAAGCTAGGCGACATCCATGGTTTCTTAGGATTATTTTTCCTTGATGACGAACGAACCATTATAAATGTTTTTGTCACTAACAAAATTAGTTTATCGTAAAATCTTTGAAAACTCGTATTTATATCATCCGTAACGTCTATTAAATTATTCCAATCAACTTTTGCAATTGCCTGCTTAAATTTTTGAAGGTTACTCTGGCTAAATACGTGCATTGGACTCTTAGGAATTATTGTTGCTAACTTTTGGGGAATACAGAGATCAAATCTTGTTGAAATCCCAAAATGATCGGATACATCTGTAATAATAACTCTTGGAGCTGAAAAAAACAAATTTGAAAAAATATTGTCAATTAGCTGTGATGATGAGGTGGTTACTTGTATGCATATATTTATAGTTGGAAATAAACCATAGGACATACAAAGCTGCAAAAAATCCATAGAAACACTCGCATCAAGCTCACTTAGGTCAATATTAAAATCCCCGAGCATCATAAATGGATGTGAACTAGTTGCTAGTTTCTCCAGCTGCTTATCCAAAAGATCCATAAAGATTGGTATGGAGCCAGATGGCGGCCTATACAATATAATAACAAATGCATCGTTAGGTTTCAGCCTAAGCTGAAGAATAAATGGTTCAAAAACCATTTCCTGGTATACTACTAAGTCATTTCTTACCAAAACCTCAATATCGCTTCGAATATATGCACCGTTTCCTCCATGTTGCCGAAACTGTCGATTCCTATTGTAGAAATTATATCCTGGTATATTTAAAAGAGCGGAGTTGTGGTCATTCAGCCAGGTTTCAGTAAGACCGATAACCTGGAAAACCGAAAGATCACATACTTCATTTAAAAAATTAAACGAAGGAATAATTGGCCTATGTTGCCTAAATCTTGTATTACTTGCAGATTTTCTCATTGCTTGCTGCAACTGATGTTGCTTGTTTTCTGTTAATTACATTCAAGAAAAGTCACATATTGAATTTTTACTGCATTTATACAAAGCAGAAAATTTGGATTGTACCGTACTGTACCAGGACCTGTATTTTTTGCCAAAAAACGGTACAATTATACAGCGTTGGCAGCGCCGGTCAAAGCACTTTTACATAGGAATTAGAAGCATCATTCATGGAGCACTTGAAGAGTGATAACGGTGACTTACTTAAAAAAACGGTGACATCCTCTCTGAAGATACATAGCTACCCATCTAAAGTTACGAGCCTAAGAAAATTTACTTGATTTTTGAAAGAGGGGGGAAGCACCCTTAAAATTAAAAGAATCCTAATGGAAATCACACCATCATATTCAGCGCACCAAGAAAACCCTACTTTAGAATTTTCAAGCTCCTATAGATAAAAACAAGGAATTTTTCTGTTTTTACCAGAAGACAGATCACGAATGTGTGTTAATTTGTCTTTTTTTTCAAGGAGTGATAATATTGAAATAATGGGGCTAGAAGATCAGGGTAGGATGCATTCGACCAGAAATCAAAAGTTCTAGTGCCCTTTTTTGAGTGCCCAAATACATCGGAGGGCAACTGGCCGCCTCCCACGCCCATTTCCCCCCAAAATTGTCTGATCAAAATTTTGAGATGGCCATTTTGTTCAGCATAGTTGAAAGATTAAATTATCTTGTCTTTATGCATAAAATGACCCCCGCAGTCCGTGGGAAGAGGCCTCTAAGTTTTGAAATTTGTCCATTATTTACTTATAGTATTTGCTATTGGGAAGTATAAAGAACATTTGTGTGTGTGTGTGTGGGGGGGGGGTTTGTTCTTAGGGTAGATTTCTATAGGAAGACTCTTCCTAGGAGAGGGAAATTATTGAGGGGATAATTTTCAAAGGGAACTGATAAAATGAGAGGATTTAACAGAAATACAATACGAAACTCTTATTATTTGTCCTACATTTTCTTTTCTAAATTTTACTTGTGGAGATGATTTGGGATCATTATTCGGGGGCTATTTTCTGCGTGATTTGATTTCCAGGAAACAATTTCCACGGAGGGGGGGGGGGGCATTTCTAGAGTGATCGAAAATCCGGTTATAGATAAAAGCCCCATTCAAATGAAAGAACGAAATGGAGAATTTTTCTAGCTGAATAATCCGCAAGCGATTTTACGGGGAGGGGAGATTTTCAGCGAGGGTGGAACTGTCTTGAGGAAATTTGACGGGGGGGGGGAGGATGCATTTTAAGTTGGATAAAATTTCCAAGGCGGGGTGTTCCATGAGGGGCGGGGTGTATTTCATAAGGGGTGAGCCAGATTTACCAGCATTATTTTTGAAAAACGAGGGTTTTTCTTACTGAAAGTAAGGAGCAACATTAAAACTCAAACGAACAGAAATTATTCAATATATGAAGGGTTGCCCCCTCCTGAACACCTTGCTTTTAACGCTAAAGTTTCATGTCTGTTCCAATTTTTGTAGATCGGCAACTGAAACACGAGGATTGTTTAATTAGAATTGGAATACATTTAAAAGTGCTAACAGCATTTGAACCTGCATTAGTTGAAAAAAGTTCAAAAATTATATACAAAACAAGTTTTTTTTTACTGAAAGTTAGGAGCGACATTAAAACTTAAAACAAAACGAAAATATTTCCTACATGAAAGGGGCTGTCCCTTCATTAACGCCTTGCTCTTTATGCTAAACTTAGAATATCTCACAACTCTATTTTTCTAAACAATAAAGAAAACTTTAGAGTAAAGAGAGAGGATTGCAGAGGGGACAGCCCCTTTCATATACAGACTTGTTTCTGGTCGTTTTAAGTTCTAATGTCGCTCCTTACTTAAAAAAACAGCTTTTTCTTATATAAAACCAAGACAAAACAGGGCTTTGCATAGGCAATAACTCTCTGTTTCAGAATTAATTTTTCAAATATTTGCTTTTCATTTGACTTAAATAATTTTTTAAGTTATTTACCTTGTGCAACTATCCAATGAAAAACAATTCACATACAATGATAGGGACGACTTTAGGGACGACCTACTCCCCCGCAGTCCCCGTGGGAGGGGCTGCAAGTTACAAACGTTGACCGTGTTTACATATAGTAATGGTTACTGGGAAGTGTAGAGACATTTTCAGGGGGGAAACGTCAGAGGGAGACGTCTTTTGGTTTAAGGGGGAGAGTTAAGGGGGGGTTTAAGTGGGAGGATGTTTCCATGGAGGAAATTTTCATGGGGAAGATAATTTCAATGAAGAGGGCGCGGGATTTTCTAGTATCATTTGAAAAAACAATGAAAAAATAAATATGAAAAGTTTTTTCTACTGAAAGTAAGGAGCAGCATTAAAACTTAAAACGAACAAAATTATTACGCATATGAGGGGTATACCTCCTCGTTATACATAACTCTTTACGCTAAAGTATATTTAGTAATTTCAACTGTTTATTATATGGCCTTTGTGATTCAGAGTGTGATTTAAGTTCTAAAGCTTAAAGATGAAAGTCACTAAAGCTTAAATGGGACATATAAGCTTTAATGTAAAGAGCGAGGTATCGACGAGCTTTGAACCCCCTCATATACGCAATAAAAACATACGAATATAGAAGTTCGTTACGTATAATTCGTATTCGTAAGTTAATAACAACTTAATAACGAATAACGAAGTTCGTTCGTTATTCGTAAGTTATGTATAATTTTTACCAATGAAAACTTTTGTAAAAAATTAAAAAATCTACTTGCCTTTTTAAGAAATCGAAAAATTGGAGGGGAACTTGGCCTCCTCCTTCATTCCTTTTTTCTCAAAGTCTTCCGATAATTACAATTAATTAATATGCAAATTTTGTTTTAATTATTTATGTGCGGAGAGCCAAGATCAGAACATGCATTAATTCAAAAACGTCCAAAAATTAAATAGAAAAAAAACAAGTTTTTTTTAAATGAAAGTAAGGAGCAACATTAAAACTTAAAACGAAAAGAAATTATTCCGTATATGAAAGGGGCTTTTCCTCCTCAACGCCCTGCTCTTTATGCTAAAGTTTCTTACTGTTTTAAAAAGTAGAGTTAAGAGAAAGAGTCAAACTTTAGCGTAAAGAGCGGGGCGTTGAGGAGGAAAAGCCCCTTTCATATACGGAGTAATTTCTGTTCGTTTTAAGTTTTAATGTTGCTGCTTACTTTCATTTAAAAAACTTGGTTTTTCTATTCAATCAATAAATAAATCAAACCCAAAGCGAGCAGAAATTACAATAAATGACCGAATCAAACTCAAAATGAGCAGAAGTTAATACCCTAAGCCTTCCTTCTTAAGGCCAGAACGTAATTTGCACTCTACTTAAAAAATACATATTATCCCCTTTAATTTTTCAAAATCTTAATAATTTTTATTTATTAAAGCTATTAAAGTGGAAACATTTATTTTTTCAGTAAAATGCAAATTATGTTCTGGCCTGAGTAGATATAGGGGTTGTGAGGCCTAATCATGTTATTTTCTGATTATTTTGAGTTTGATTCCGTTATTCATTGTAATTTCAGTTCGTTTTGGGATTCATTTGTTTATGGATGCTTATTTGTGGTAGTTCTACGATTGGTAACTTATTTGATTCTATTTTGCTCAATTTTGGTTTAATTTAGTTCTTTACTTTGTCTTGAAAAACATGTTTTGCGGAAAAGTTTTTTTGAGTCAATTGTCAGTAATAAAAAAAAATATATTGGGAGAAAAAGATCTTCTTTGGATCTTTTTTTGTTAAAGAAAAGATAAGACCGATGTTTATAAGATTTGTGAAGGGAGCGACAAATTTTTCCATGAAAATATAAAAAGGATTATAGACCAGAGCATATTGAGCATATTAGTAATTTTTTTTATTAACTAGTTTCACTTATACTCTTAATGATAACGTTCTAAGGTCAATATTTGATATTATGTGAAATCAGAACTTTCCAAAGACGGTATATTCATGAATAGCTAACTTCCAAAGACGGTATATTCATGAATAGCTAACTTCCAAAGAGGTATATTCATGAATAGCTAACTTGGCACATATTGTAAGATGTAATGGACCACTATTTTCCATTTTTTTTTTAAAGTTAGCTTGCTGTTTGATTTATCCGATGGAATAATAAATTAATGCGGTATATCGTAAAAAATAACTAGATTTAGAAAAAAAACTAGAAATTCCTTTTAAAAAACCAGAAGACTTGCAAAAAACCCTATAAATCCCCAAAATTCCTAAATGAAAAAGTTTGCCCCTAACACACCACAAAAATTTCCTTTTATAGGGGTGAAATCTCTAGAATGGAAACACTGATATAGCCAGAAACAATTTTGAGGGCGTTCTTGCATTGTTTGAAATTGTGGATTCCTGACAAGAAAGCAGTTGAGACCTTGGCCCTTTTTCTAATTGTAGAGGCAAATACATCCTCAGTAATTATTTCAAGATTAGGACATTGCCTACAATATGTGTGGCAGAAAGCTTAATTTTGAGATTGCCCATTATATATTTTCCGCCAAGTTACTTTCATGTCATTCCATTCAAGTAACCGTGGATATTTTCATTGCTATAGATTTTCGTAATGCTCGGCTGTACAAGGAAAAATATTTGAATTGTGTTGGATAGGAGAGTTTCAGAAGGTTAGTCTATTAAAAGCTCAAAACTAGCCAAGGAAGTATTTTTCGACCAGAAAATAACCAACTATGTTTGAACTTCAATTAGACAGTCTTTTTTTTATCCCTTTAGCCTGTATTAATTCTTGATTGCAAACGGAATTCCATTTGGTCTGTCACTCATTTCTTGTCAATATTACTGAGAAATAATGGTTCAGTTATAGTCAGAACTTGAGGAAAATTGTGTATCTTAGTTGAATAATCTACGTCACATTTTACCATTGCGTTGCTTATTAACGCTAGGTTGACAAAGGGGATGCAGAGGCAATCTAACTACATATAGCCAATTAGTTCACGTATCCAAAGTAAACCATTGCTTTGCTTCAAATCCGTTATTATATGAGCTTTGCGACGAGATATTTCGCTTTAACGTGGAGGTGTTGGGCGATAATTTGATTAAAAGATACATTGTTGTTTTCAATTTGCATATACTTTTTATAATGATTTCGATATCTCTGATCATTTTTTTTTGCTCAAATGAATTAACTCTTCGCTTTCCCTAAGTTCAATAAAAAATTATAATTAAAGAGTATTTTGAAAAGTTTTTTCTAAACATTAAGCAGTATAAAAACAAGCTTTGATGACATAAATGCTCATCACAAAAGTCTAGATTTGAAATTACACAGGCTCCTTCTCCAGATAAAGAAAAATAAGCTACTGGCTGTTTTCGGCTATTCAATATCAGTGGCATTTCAATTTTTTCCCCTGAGAATTGTTTGTGCATTAGAGTGATTAAACAAACAAGCAAGCTTCTTCAACTGAAAGTAAGGATCTACATTAAAACTTAAATGGACACCCCTCCACAATACATCGCTCTTCACGCTGAAATTATTTAAAATATTCAAAAAGATATCTTATTGTAATTTAACTGACCTTGTGTTTCACTTTTTATTCGTAAAAGATTGGAATACGAGAGGGCTCATTCTAACGGAAATTAAAAGCTCTAGTGCCCTTTTTAAGTGACCAAAAAAGTTGGAGGGCACCTAGGCCCCCTCCCACGCTCATTTTTCTCCAAAGTCACTGGATCAAAATTCTGAGATAGCCATTTTATTCACCATAGTCGAAAAACCTAATAACGATGTCTATAAGGACGACTTACTCCCCCGTAGTCCCCTTGGGAGGGGTTGCAAGTTACAAAATTTGACCTGTGTTTTCATATAGTAATGGTTACTGGGAAGTGTACAGACGTTTTCAGTGGGATTTTTTTGGTTTGGGAGGGAGAGTTGAGGGGGGGTTACGTGGGAGGATCTTTCCACGGAAAAATTTCTCATGGGGGAAGAGACTTTCAATGAAGGAGGTGCAGGATTTTCTAGTATTATTTAAAAAGACAATGAAAAAATAAATATGAAACGTTTTTTTCTACTGAAAGTGAGGAGCAGCATTAAAACTTAAAACGAGCAGAAATTATTACGCATATGAGGAGTTTACCTCCTCGTAATACCTTGCTCTTTACGCTAAAGTATTTTTAGTAATTTCAACTATTTATTCTACGGCCTTTGTGATTCAAGGGTCAATCTTAATGAATTGGGACAAAATTTAAGCTTTAGTGAAAAGAGCAAGGTATCGACGAGGTGTGAACCCCCTCATACACGCAATAAAAACATACGAATGTAGAAGTTCGTTACGTAAGTCAGTTCGTAAATTACGTATATTTTTTAGTAATGAAAATGTTCGTTAAAAATTAAAAGTTCTAGTTGCCTTTTTAAGTAATCAAAAATTGGAGGGCAACTAGGCTTCCTCTCTCGCTCCTTTTTTCTCAAAATTTTCCGATTAAAACTATGAGAAAGCCATTTAGCCAAAAAAGAATTAATATACAAATTTCGTTTTGATTATTTATGTGCAGAGAGCCAAGATCAAAACATGCATTAATTATTTACGTCCAGAAATTAAACAAGTTTTCTTAAATGAAAGTAAAGAGCGACATTAAAACTTAAAACGAACAGAAATTACTCCGTACATGAAAGGGGTTTTTTCTCCTCAACGCACCGCTCTTTACGCTAAAGTTTTTTACTGTTTTAAGAAGTAGAGTAAAGAGAAAGAGTCAAACTTTAGCGTAAAGAGCGTGGTGTTGATGGGGAAGCAGCCCCTTTCATATACGGAGTAATTTCTGTTCGTTTTAAGTTTTAATTTGGCTCCTTACTTTCATTTTAAAAAAAACTCTAAGGAGCGCTGGCGTTACGTGAAATGCGATAAAATAATCCTCTGCAAATTTATGTTAATTCCTTTTTTTGGAGCTGGTTAAAACAAAATATTTAGAAAAGCAAAGTTAGCAAGAAGTTAACATAGCATTGTACATAGAGACAGTTCTACGTTTATGGGTTAGTATGTGAATCCAAAACTCAAAGAATATGACGTTATTAACGTTTAAAAGGCGTTTGAATTACAAATTTGGAGATAGATTGAATCTGAAGCTATATTGGGCGTTTTGATTTAAATATTTAAAGTAAAAAATTAAAACAATTAAACGATTTCTGGAGCTGATCCTCCCCCGTAGTAACTTATATGACTAAGCTACAATCGATTTGACCTATCTAGGTGCAATACAAATATTATTAAAAGACCCACTAAGCTTTATTTTCTTTTTAATGATTTCTTTTCATGTTTTTTAATGAAAACAAGAGCTAAGAGCTCATATGGCACTTGTGACGAGGCACGAAGAGCTGAGAGCCAAGAGATCATATGGTATGAGCTCTAGCAAAATTTTATGAATCAATAGATTGATTTAAAAGGAAAATATGAGGCTTAATGCCGGTCAGGATTTAAAATAAGAGCTCTGAGTCACGATGTCCATCTAAATATCAAAATTCATTAAGATCCGATCACCCACTCGTATGTTATAAATACCTAATTTTTTCTAATTTTTCCTCTCCCTTTAGCCCCCCAGATGGTCGAATCTGGGAAAACGACTTTATCAAGTAAATTTGTGCAGCTCCGTGACACACCTAACAATTTTCATCGTCCTAGCACGTCCAGAAGCACCAAACTCGCCAAATCACTGAACCCCTCCCCCCAACTCCCCCAAAGAGAGCGAATCCAGTACGGTTCCGTCAATCACGTATCAAGGACATTTGCTTATTCTATCCACCAAGCTTCATCCCGATTCCTCCACTCCAAGTGTTTTCCAAGATTTTCCCCTCCAACTCCCCCCAATGTCAAAAGATCTGGTCGGGATTTGAAATAAGAACTCTGAGATATGAATTCCTTCTAAATGTCAAATTTCATTAAGATCCGGTTCCCCTCAACTGCCTCCCCCCCCAAATTACGCTGGATCCTGTTGAAATTTAAAACAAGAGATCTGAGTCACAAGGTCCTTCTAAATATGAAGTTTCATGAAGATCCGATCATTCCTTAGTAAGTTAAAAATACGTTATTTTTTTCTAATTTTTCAGAATCAACCCCCCCCCCAATAGAGCGGATCCGCTCAAATTATGTAAATCACGTATCTAAGACTTCTGTTTATTTTTCTCACCAAGTTTCATCCCGATTCCTCCAATCTAAGTGTTTTCCATGATTTTAGGTTCCTCCAACCCAAACTCCCCCCAAAGTCACCAGATCTGGTCAGGACTTAAAATATGAGCTTTGAGACACGAAATCCTTCTAAATATCAAATTTCATTGAGATCCAATCACCTGTTCATAAGTTAAAAATACCTCATTTTTTTAATTTTTCAGAATTAACCCCCCCCCCCAAGTACCCCAAAGAGAGCGGATCCGTTCCAGTTATGTCAATCATGTATCTAGGACTTGTGTTTATTTTTCCCACCAAGTTTCATCCCGATCCCTCCACTCTAAGTCTTTTCCAAGTCTTAGGTTTCTCTCTCCCAACCCCCCCCCCAATGTCACCAGATCCGGTCGGGATTCAAAATAAGAGCTCTGAGACACAATATCTATCCAAACATCAAATTTCACTGAGATCTGATCAACCGTTCGTAAGTTAAAAATACTTCAATTTTTTCCAAATTAACGGGCCCCCACTCCCTCCAGATGGTCAAATCGGGAAAACGACTATTTCCAATTTAATCTGGTCCGGTCCGTGATACGCCTGCCAAATTTCATAGTCCTAAGTTACCTGGAAGTGCCTAAAGTAGCAAAACCGGGACCGACAGACCGACAGACCAACAGAATTTGCGATTGCTATATGTTACTTGGTTAATACCAAGTGCCATAAAAATCGGGTTTTGAATGATTTCTTATTTTTCAGTGATTCCATGTCTGTCCTATTTGCAGATGCAGAGGGTATATTCATTTCTATTTAACAAGAAAATCTTATATTGAACTGGCAGATTTTAGGAAGTAAAAGATCCTTACCTATCAGGGAAAAAAATTTGACTCGAGCAAACGTGGCAAAACAGAAAGTAAAGTAAATTTTCACAATTTTTCCACTAATTAGGCTTACCTATTTACTTGATGATTAGGTTTTGAAGGCGGTATATTTGTATAAATATTAATGTAGAAGACATTAAAAAGTTATAGGTTTTGCTACTTTAGGCACTTCCAGGTAAGCTAGGACTATGAAATTTGGCAGGCGTATCAGGTAAGCTAGGACGATGAAATTTGGCAAGCGGATCAGTGACCAAACCAGATTAAATTAGAAATAGTCGTTTTCCCGATTTGACCATCTGGGGGGAGTGGGGGGCCCGTTAATTTGGAAAAAAAAGAAAAATGAAGTATTTTGGCAGGCGTATCAGGTAAGCTAGGACGATGAAATTTGGCAAGCGTATCAGTGACCGGACCAGATTAAATTAGAAATAGTCATTTTCCCGATTTGACCATCTGGGGGGAGTGGGGGGCCCGTTAATTTGGAAAAAATTGAAAAATGAAGTATTTTTAACTTACGAACGGTTGATCAGATCTCAGTGAAATTTTATGTTTGGAAAGATATTGTGTCTCAGAATTCTTATTTTAAATCCCGACCGGATCTGGTGACATGGAGAGGGGGGTTGGGAGAGAATTTTCCCGATTTGACCATCTGGGGGGGAGTGGGGGGCCGGTTAATTCGGAAAAATAGAAAAAAAGTATTTTTAACTTATGAGCGGGTGATGGGATCTTAATGAAATTTGATGTTTGGAATGATATTGTGTCTCAAAGCTCTTATTTTAAATCCTGACCGGATCTGATTACATTGGGGGGAGTTGGAGGGGGGAACCTAAAATCTTGGAAAACACTTAGAGTAAAGGGATCGGGATGAAACTTGATGGGAATAACAAGCACAAATCCCAGATACATGATTGACATAATCGAAACAGATCTGCTCTCTTTGGGGTAGTTGGGGGGGGGGTAATTCTGAAAAATTAGAAAAAATGAGGTATTTTTAACGTACACACAACACAATAGCGGCTTACATTGCATAACACAATAGCGACTTACATTATTAAATTAGACATTTCAGGGTAAGTTGTGGCACATTTTGAATTAGCCAGAAAACTTTGACGTCTACTGTAACACTAAGGGCATAAGTTGATGCGTTTAGCGGGAGTTTCAATTAAACGTAACAACTGTACGCATGCTCTTGCTTCATTTTAAAATCCTTTTCTGGTTTTAAGTTTCAACATCATTCTTTACTTTAAGCGGACAATTTTTTTTTTAAATAATCCATCCTTGTTCTTAATATAAAACAAGAGCTAAGAGCTCATATGGCACTTGTGATGAGGCGAGAAGAGCTAAGAGCCAAGAGATCATATGGTATGAGCTCTTGCAAAATTCTATGAATCAATAGATTGATTTAAAAAGGAAAATAAGAGGCTTAATGCCGGTCAGGATTTAAAATAAGAGCTCTGAGTCACGATGTCCTTCTAAATATCAAAATTCATTAAGATCCAACCACCCACTCTTAAGTTATAAATACCTAATTTTTTCTAATTTTTCCTCTCCCTTTAGCCCCCCAGATGGTTGAATCTGGGAAAACGGCTTTATCAAGTCAAATTGTGCAGCTCCCTGACACGCCTACCAAATTTCATCGTCCTAGCACGTCCAGAAGCACCAAACTCGCCAAACCACTGAACCCCTCCCCTCAACTCCCCCAAAGAGAGAGAATCCAGTAAGATTCTGTCAATCACGTATCAAAAACATTTATTTATTCTATCCACCAAGCTTCATCCCGATTCCTCCTCTCCAAGTGTTTTTCCAAGATTTCCCCCTCCAGAAGAAAATACCCCAATTTTCACGTTTTCCAAGAATTCCGGTTTCCCCTCCAACTCCCCCCAATGTCACAGGATCTGGTTGGAATTTAAAATTAGAACTTTAAAGCACAAGATCCTTCTAAATATCAAATTTCATTAAGATCTGGTCACCCTTTCGTAACTTACAAATGCCTCAATTTTCAAAATTACCCCCCCCCCTAATTCCACCAAAGAGAGCAGATTCGGTCCGGTTATGTCAGTCACGTATCTTAGACAGGTTTCTATTCTTCCCATCCAGTTTCATCCTGATCTCACAGCTTTAAGTATTTTCTAAGATTTCCGGGCCCCCCAATTACGCTTGATCCGGTTGAGATTTAAAATAAGAGATCTGAGTTACGAGGTCCTTCTAAATATGAAGTTTCATGAAGATCCGATCACTCCTTCGTAAGTTAAATATACGTCATTTTTTCTTTTTTCAGAATTAACCCCCCCCCCCAATAGAGCGGATCCGTTCCAATTATGTAAATCACGTATGTAAGACTTCTGCTTATTTTTCCCACCACTTTTAATCCCGATCCCTCCAATCTAAGCGTTTTCCATGATTTTAGGTTCCCCCACCCCAAACTTCCCCAAAGTCACCAGATCCGGTCAGGATTTAAAATAAGATTTTTGAGACACGATATCCTTCTAAATATCAAATTTCTTTGAGATCCGATCCCCCATTCGTAAATTAAAAATACCTCATTTTTTCTGATTTTTCAGAATTAACCCCTCCCCCAACTACCCCAAAGAGAGCCGATCCGTTCCAGTTATGTCAATCATATATTTAGGACTCGTGATTATTTTTCCCACCAAGTTTCATCCCGATCCCTCCACTCTAAGTGTTTTCCAAGTTTAAGGTTTCCCCCTCCCAACTCCACCCCCCAATGTCATCAGATCCGGTCGGGTTTAAAATAAGAGCTCTGAGCCACGATATCCTACTAATAATCAAATTTCATTGAGGTCCGATCACCCGTTCGTAAGTTAAAAATACCTCATTTATTCCAATTTTTCAGAAATAACCCCCCCCCCCCACTACTCCAAAGAGATAGGATCCGTTCCGTTTATGTAAATCATCTATCTAGGACTTGTGTTTATTTTTCCCACCAAGTTTCATCCCAATCCCTCCACTCTAAGTGTTTTCCAAGTTTTAGGTTTCCTTTCCCAACTCCCCCCCCCCCAATGTCACCAGATCCGGTTGGGATTTAAAATAAGAGCTCTAAGACACGATATCCTTCTTAACATCAAATTTCATTGAGATCCGATCACCTGCTCGTAAGTTAAAAATACCTCATTTTTTCTAATTTTTCAGAATTACCCCCCCCCCCCAACTACCCCAAAGAGAGCGGATCTGTTTCGATTATGTCAATCATGTATCTGGGACTTATGCTTGTTTTTCCCATCAAGGTTCATCCAGATCCCTCCACTCTAAGTGTTTTCCAAGATTTTAAGTTCCCCTTCCAATTCCCCCCAATGTAATCAGATCCGGTCAGGATTTAAAATAAGAGCTCTGAGACACAATATCTTTCCAAACATCAAATTTCATTAAGATCCCATCACCCGCTCATAAGTTAAAAATCCTTTTTTTATATTTTTCCGAATTAACCGGCCCCCACTCCCCCCCCCAGATGGTCAAATCGGGAAAACTCTCTCCCAACTCCCCCCCCCAATGTCACCAGATCCGGTCGGGATTTAAAATAAGAGCTCTGAGACACGATATATTTCCAAACATCAAATTTCACTTTGATCTGATCAACCGTTCGTAAGTTAAAAATACTTCATTTTTCAATTTTTTCCAAATTAACGGGCCCCCCACTCCCCCCCCAGATGGTAAAATCGGGAAAATGACTATTTCTAATTTAATCTGGTCCTGTCACTGATACGCTTGCGAAATTTCATCGTCCTAGCTTACCTGATACGCCTGCCAAAATACTTCATTTTTCAATTTTTTCCAAATTAAAGGGCCCCCCACTCCCCCCATATGGTCAAATCGGGAAAACGACTATTTCTAATTTAATCTGGTCCGGTCACTGATACACTTGCCAAATTTCATCGTCCTAGCTTACCTGATACGCCTGCCAAATTTCATAGTCCTAGCTTACCTGGAAGAGCTCTGAGCCACGATATTCTTCTAATAATCAAATTTCATTGAGATCCGATCACCCGTTCGTAAGTTAAAATACCTCATTTTTTCTAAGTTTTCCGATAGTTTTAAAAAACTCTGAAAGTTTAAAAGTTTTAATTTTAGGTTTCGCCCTCCCAACTCCTCACCCCCCCCCATGTCACCAGATCCGGTCAGGATTTAAAATAACAGCTCTCAGACTCGATATCCTTCCAAACATCAAATTTCATTAAGATCTGAGCAATCATTCGTAAGTTAAAAATACTTCAATTTTTCTATTTTTCCGAATTAGCGGGCACCCCACTCCCCCCAAGATGGTCAAATTGGGAAAACGACTAATTTTAATTTAATCTGGTTTGGTCCTTGATACACCTGCCAAATTTCATCGTCCTAGCTTACCTGGAAGTGCCTAAAGTAGCAAAACCGGGACCGACAGACCGACAGAATTTGCGATTGCTATATGTCACTTGGTTAATACCAAGTGCCATAAAAAGCTATTGACCAGCGCTGCCATTGCGGTATAATTGTACCATTTTGACAGAATAAAGAGGTCATGGTACACTGCGGTACAGTCCAAATTTTCCGCCATATTTTGGTTTTATTCGCTTTGTATATATGCAGTGCAATTACGCAAAAGCAATCGTGGTTCCCACCACTTCAAGTTGCCTTTACCTACAGTAAATATTAAGTGTTATTATATAAGCATTACATTAGATAAGTAACTTACTGCCAACTACGACCTCCACATTGTTTTAATAGAGAGAAAATTTTAAGAACTATAAAATCAGGATAAATTTTAGATTTTTTTGTTGTTTCAAGCTTACGCCCCTAAGGTTTCTTCGCGCGTAGGTGGTGCCTCCTCAACTTTTTTTTTGTAAAACCACCTGTAAGCAAAAGGGTTCTATAAAACTTGTGCAAAACACAAACCTAAAGGTGTTTTAAAAATCTCTGAAAATTCTGATGATTGTTCTGAATTATCCCCAGTTGTGTAAGGAAAAATCAAGTCTCTTTGTGGAAAGGGGCCACCACAAAGTTGCGCCAAAGCTGAGGGTGGACCATTAATTGGGTCAAATTTGTTAATCCATTTGGTCAAAGTTAAACTTCTTTAACTTTTAAGATTGTCTTCACTTTTGTTTATTGTGTTACTGTAAGATGACGTAGATGGCCACCAAATCCCTCTTCAATACCTTTTTACGGCACTTGGTATTAACCAAGTGACATATAGCAATCGCAAATTCTGTCGGTCTGTCGGTCCCGGTTTTGCTACTTTAGGCACTTCCAGGTAAGCTAGGACGATGAAATTTGGCAGGCATATCAGGGACCGGACCAGATTAAATTATAAATAGTCGTTTTCCTGGAGGAAAAATTAGAAAAAATTAGGTATTTACAACTTACGAGTGGGTAATCGGATTTTAATGAATTTTGATATTTAGAAGGACATCATGACTCAGAGCTCTTATTTTAAATCCTGATCGGTATTAAGCCTCTTATTTTCCTTTTAAATCAATCAATTGATTCATAGAATTTTGTTGGAGCTCATACAATATGATCTCTTGGCTCTTAGCTCTTCTTGCCTCGTCACAAGTGCCATATGAGCTCTTAGCTCTTGTTTTACATAGGAATTAGAAGAATCATTCATGGAGCACTTGAAGAACGAGAACATTGACCCATTTAAAAAATGGTAACATCCTCTCTGGAGATACACAGCTACCCATCAAAAGTTACAAGCCTAAGAAAATGTGTTTGATTTTTGAAACAGGGGGACACATCCTTAAAATTCAAATAATCCTAATGAAACTTGCGCCATCATAATCAGCGCACCAAAAAAACTCTACTCTAGAATTCTCCAGCTCCTACAGACATAAACAAGGAATTTTGCTATAATTGCCAGAAGATAGATCGTGAATGTATGTTAATTTGTCTTTTTTTCCAAGGAATGATGATATTGAAATAACGGGCCTAGAATATAGGGGGAGGATGCATTCGAACACAAAATTAAAAGTTCTAGTGCCCTTTTGAAGTGCCCAAATACATCGAAGGGTAACTGGCCGCCTCCCAAGCCCATTTCCCCCTAAAATTGTCTGATCAAAATATTGAGACAGTCATTTTGTTGAGTATAGTTGAAAGAATAAATATCCTTGTGTTTAGGTATAAAATGACCCATCACAGTCCGTGGGAAGAGGCCTCTAGGTTTTGAAATTTGTCCATTATTTACGTATAGTATTTGTTATTGGGAAGTATAAAGAGCATTTTTTTGTGGCTGGGGGGTGTTCTTGGGGTAGATTTCTATAGGGAGACTCTCCCTAGAGGAGGAAAATTTGCGAGGGGATAATTTTCAAAGGGAACTGATACAATGAGAAGATTTGACAGAATTACAATCCGAAATTCTTATTATTTGTCCTACATTCTCTTCTCTAATTTTTCATGTGGAGATGTTCCGGGGGAATTATTTGGCGGGCTATTTTCCTCATGTTTTGAGTTACAGAAAATAATTTTCACGGAAGGGGGTATTTCTGGTGTGATCGAGAAACCGATTAGCGATTAAAGTCGCATTCAAATGAAATAACGCAAGGCGATTATTTCTGGCTGAATCTTCCGAAAGCAGTTTTACGAGGATGGGGGATTTTCAGTGAGGGTGGCACAGTCTCCATGGAATTAAATGGGAGGGGGGTCTTAACTTTCTTTTTGATTGTATTACATTCTCTTTGCCAAATTGTACATGTGAGAAGTTCTTGGATCATTATTCGGGGGCTATTTTCTGCCTGTTTTGATTTCCAGGAAACAATTTCCAAGGAAGGGGCATTCTGGAGTGATCAAAAATCCGATTGTAGATTAAAGTCTTATTCGAATGAAAGAACGCTATGGAGAATTTTTCTGGCTGATTCATCCGCAAGCGATTTTACTGGGAGGATAGATTTTCAGCAAGGGTGGAAATGTCTTGAGGTAATTTGCACTTTACAATGGATGAAATTTCCACGGCTAAATGTTCCATGAGGTGGGGGTATATTTCATAAAGGGTGAGCCAGATTCACTAATCCCGGCTCACCAGGGATTAGTATTATAATTATAATTTCCCCGGAAGGGGCATTTTTGGAGTTGTCGAAAATCTGATTATAGATTTGAGTCCTATTCAAATGAAAGAACACTATGGAAAATTTTCTGGCTAAATCAGCCGCAAGCAATTTTACGGAGAGGAGAGATTTTCAGCGAGGGTGGAAATCTCTTGAGGTAATTGGACGGGGCTTTGCACTTTACGTTGGATGAAATTTCCACGGCGAAATGATTTGGTCAGTTTTGGCTCACTTAAGATTTGGTCAGTAATCCATGGCTTTCGTGGTTCATCCTCCTTCTGTCTGACAGCTCGTTAGGGATACGTTTTATCATAAATTGACAGTAAAATAGACATGAATTTATTGTAAGTTCAAAGGATCATTATTTTGATGCAAAAGATATTTAATGTTAACTGGCCGCTTTGAAAGAGTTTGACAAACCGTCTTTTGGTCAATAGCACAAGTTCCAGCTCCAAAAATAAGTCTTAAAAAACAAAAGATTCTGAGATTTCAAAATTGACGTATTGTAGACAAACTATAGACAAAATATATCATATTATGGATAATATATTATTTAGACAAAGTATGGACAAAATCTGGCTGAAAATGACAAATAATTGGGTGCTTAGGGGACACATTCATGCAACTGAAAGTTTGAAACCCTGATCTTGTGTATTATTTTCATCATCAACCTTCTCAAATTCCGCCGGCCATATTAAAAGAAGTCAGAAGGGGTTGGTGAAAGAAATTTTCAGGTTCCTGAACCGGAACCTGAAAATTTCCATTAAGGTAATAGGTGAACTTGCTTGAATACTTTATGTAGACCCATATTTTAACAAGGTGGGTCTCTTTAAATTAGTCTGCAACTCTAAGTAACAATAGAAATCAAAAGAAAAGGTAATTACTAGGCTATGCATAATGGATAGTATGTTAAGTAGGCTAATAAAATTGCCTTTTCAATGTGAAGCCTGTAGCATATGATGTCTATTAATGAGATTATTCTTTATTGACTTCATTTGATATCTAGCCTAAATTTGAAGGTAATTTTAAATAACAATCATAGGCTATAGTTGTAATTTATTGTTCTTGCTTGGGTTAAACCGTTTACATTTTTGCCAGCTGGTAGGAGAGTATTTGCAACAATAGAAAATGTCTGGTTAATGTTTATATTAGCAGACTATACAGGTAGCTAAGGAACAAACATAGGCTACCTCTATATTCAGGATTGCATCCTGATCCAAATTTAACATACATTTACATCAGAAATGAACTTTATTCCCCCATAAATATGTAACAAGGTAAATTTGTGACAGTGATAAAACTGACTTACCAATGAAGTGAACATACCACTTGTTGCCTTTTTTATGTTCTTTACAAATATATTAATTTCTTTTACTGTAAATTCAAATTTAAGCACTTATTAACATAACCTTAGCTTGCTACAAATAATTTTGTATCTGAGAAAATGTAGCATTATTTTAACAAATATGACCAAGAAAAGATGGTGCTGACAAAATATAATATTTTTTGTGGAAAACAAGCAATAACTTATACTTTTATTGACAATTTTAATTGAAACTTACATTTATAGCTGAAATTGCAGCCTGAATCCAAATCTAACATGTACTTTAATCATAAATAAACTTTATTCCCACCCCATCCCCCTAATCTGCAAATATAGCCTATACCCTGTATTGGTATGCAGTAAAAGTTCACTTTTGATGCAAATGAATATTAAATTTAATTTCAGGATACAATTCAGAGATTCAAGAGGTAAGTTTGTTTCTTATCTACCTAAATAGTCTGTTAATAGCCTATAAACATTTCCAAGAATGGGAAGTAAATTTTTTGTTGTTCATAAATTGACTTAAGAATAAAGTGAAACTACCTCTAAATGTTTCTTTTCACATTTTCTTTACAAATATAATTATTGCTTCTGTTGCAAATTCAAATTTCTGTACTTTTTGAAGTTTTGAAAATGACCAAAATATTTCTAGATTCTGGGTATAAAAAAGGTTTAGAACATCGGTCCAAAACTTAATATTTCATTATGCATCAATTTTTTAATTTTACAATATTATGCTGTTTTCTTTTTCCTTGATGCTTGATGTTCAATTCAAATATGGGTTTTTTTTATAAAATATTAGAAATATGAAAGCCAGCAAAAGAAGGTATAGATAAATATCCCATGAGGTTCCAATCCAAAGCAGTATTTAAATTTACAGATATTCAAAATGTTAGCAAATTCAGGTTAGGTTTGGTTTAAAGGGCTTAAATTTGAATCTGCAAATAAGTGATTTTTGTATTTGTATAAAGTTTAAAAAAAGCATCAAGCACCTAAATGTTCACTCTTCATATGTCAAAAATATGAACAATGAAAATTTTTCCAAATGGGTAGTTATTAAGTACTGGAGGCATTATCTTAGACTGTCATAAAACTTCAATCTTAACTTTCCTTTTATCAATTGCTAGGCCTAGCCTACAAGATAATGAGAGGGCTCATTTAAATTTGAAGGATATTGACCAAACTCAATTATTATTAGTATCTTATGTATAAAAATTTATGATGAAACAATTTCATTGAACAATGAAAGTAAGGACAGTTTTTGGACTAGTAAGCTTTTTTTACATTTGACTATTGTGACTAGAGCTTTTATTGCCTCTGTAAGCTATATTTTATCATGACCCCTAGTATTAGTGCACATGTGGGGCTTTTGAGAAAGAAACATGTTAAGAAATCAATATTCAATATGGTACCACTTCCAATCAGGCTTCTTTTAATAAATACACTTTCTCTTTTGTTAACATAGGGTGGCTTTGGATTTGAAAAACAATGCAAGAAACAATGCATTGACATTTGATTGCTTCTAACCAATTTTCTGAAACAAAGTAGCATCTATAATTTTCTCTAAAGTTTTCTTTACGCTAAAGTTTGACTCTTTGCCACAATTCTAATTTTTAAAACAATTATAAACTTTAGCGTAAAGAGCGAGTGATTGCGGAGGGGAAAACCCATTTCATATACGGAGTAATTTCTGTTCGTTTTAAGTTTTAATGTCGCTCCTTACTTTCAGTTAAAAAAACTAGTTTTTTTCCTTGATGCTTGATGTTCAATTCAAATATGGTTTTTTTTTTATAAAATATTAGAAATATGAAAGCCAGCAAAAGAAGGTATAGATAAATATCCCATGAGGTTCCAATCCAAAGCAGTATTTAAATTTACAGATATTCAAAATGTTAGCAAATTCAGGTTAGGTTTGGTTTAAAGGGCTTAAATTTGAATCTGCAAATAAGTGATTTTTGTATTTGTATAAAGTTTAAAAAAAGCATCAAGCACCTAAATGTTCACTCTTCATAAGTCAAAAATATGAACAATGAAAATTTTTCCAAATGGGTAGTTATTAAGTACTGGAGGCATTATCTTAGACTGTCATAAAACTTCAATCTTAACTTTCCTTTTATCAATTGCTAGGCCTAGCCTACAAGATAATGAGAGGATTCATTTAAATTTGAAGGATATTGACCAAACTCAATTATTATTAGTATCTTATGTATAAAAATTTATGATGAAACAATTTCATTGAACAATGAAAGTAAGGACAGTTTTTGGACTAGTAAGCTTTTTTTTCATTTGACTATTTTGACTAGATTTTATTGCCTCTATAAGCTATATTTTATCATGACCCCTAGTATTAGTGCACATGTGGGGCTTTTGAGAAAGAAACATGTTAAGAAATCAATATTCAATATGGTACCACTTCCAATCAGGCTTCTTTTAATAAATACACTTTCTCTTTTGTTAACATAGGGTGGCTTTGGATTTGAAAAACAATGCAAGAAACAATGCATTGACATTTGATTGCTTCTAACCAATTTTCTGAAACAAAGTAGCATCTATAATTTTCTTTAAAAGTATATGTTGAAAGATTGCCTATAACTTGTGTTGTATATTTTACACAAAGAAATTTTTTAAACCATAGGCATGTCTTGTCATCTTTGAATATAGATATCTATCTTGTCTATCTGTTATCTTAATCTAAGCTTGTTTAATACCTTTGAAAGATATGCAATTTTTGAAACAAGTATTTATTTTCATTGTGTATTTTAAAATTTAAATGGTATCCAATATGAATGTTGAACATTTTGATTCTCAGCTAAAAGTAGAACTTGTTTTTTCTCAAGCTGCAAAGATTTGGGATCCTTAGTGTGTTCCTTTACCTGTAGGTGCTCCTTGACTGGCAGTATGGTTAAAATGGTATATTAGCAGATCTGCATTCTTTGAAAATCACTTCTGAATTTTTGTTAATATTATTGGTATTAACTTTTTCAAAAGAAAAGCAACAAACTTTTGCAACAAGTTCCACCAATGATTTATGTATTATCTTATTTGACCCTTTGGGCATGAATGAGGAGACACTATTGGAAGCTTTATGTTAAAAAAATTTATTTTACTTTTTGTAAAAACTACTTTTATTTTCTAATGTATTGAAATATATATTCCATGCAAGAAAATTCCATGCAAGATATTCCATGCAAGATAATCTTTATTTTCAAATGTTTTAAAAAATTACAAATCCAGATAAAAAAGATAAAAATACACTTCAAAGATATAAGATAATATAAACAGCAGCTGAGTATGGATCACTTTATAGATGATTAGACAAAATTGACCAAGAGGTTTCTTTTGTTAGATATGATAATTGATTGTCACTGTGATATCTTAGTCAGAGAATAACAGCTGTCATTTAGTCATATATTTGGTCAAATCTCAGTGGATGACCAAACAAATAACCAATAAGGGCCTTGAATTTAAAGCTAACTTTGATGCCTAAATTGAAAGTAAAAAATTTTGCATATTTGAAATCTTCTTCTTTGGCAGATGCATGCTTTTCAGTCAAGACTACTCAGCCATTTTTCTTTTGATTCACTCTGTGATGGACAGGGTTACTGATTTGGCTGCTTCTTATTTATCTAAAATTTGCTCAGATTTTTTTCAGTAGATCTTTTGATAAAAGTAGATGAAATATAAGATGATAAATACTGATTTTTGAGCTCTGGGGGCATGTATAGTGAGATAGACTCTTGGCTGATAGTGAAAATTTGTGGTGTTTGAAGCCCTTTAAGAGTTGACATTGCAGAATATTCTGTGCGGACGTCAGCCTATTACATTCAAATAGGCAATGGTCAATTGTTTCATTTTTAAAATTACAAAACCTGCAAAGAGGGAACTGTGACACTTGAATTAGGGAACTGATATGATAACACCTCAAAATTTAGCCCATTTGAGCCAGACAAAATTCTATGATAAATCTTGGAAAGGTGCTTGTTGGGGAAAGGCAATAGGATTGGATTATTCCTATGTAACAACATCTCTGATAATCTCCGTTGGTGAATATCCCTAATGGGGTTTGGCACTGGGAATTCTTTGGGGTATTGAAATAATCATTTGCAATGCCTCTATACATGGATAGATTTCTTAACCAGTTGTGCAGAGTATGATAGCTATTAGTTCAATTTTTGTAAGATAATTAATCAAAATAAATCAATTTCTTTCATTTATAGTTGATTTATAGTCCACTCTCAGTAAGGAGAAACTTGGTGTTTGTTGGTTTCCTAAGACCAAATGTGAGATGGATTATATCATTTTGTGTTGTTTCAATTTTTGCATATGGGTATTAGCACAAGCACCATAAACAATGAAGCCATAATTAATATGGGGTCTTATAGGTGATTTATAAAATTTGAATAATGTTTTCTCATGACAGCCCCAAGGTGTTGATAGTAGTCTTTTTATTATTCTTATTTTTTCTAAGATAATTTTTAATTGTTTGTGATGTGAAGGTGGAAATTGAGTTTTGGGTCAAGCATGAGGCCTAGGTAATTTATTTGATTGTCCTCTTGAATAATTATTCCATTTAGAGTTAGCCTTGCATTAAGATTATTTTGCTTGTGGTGGAATTGGATGATTTTCAAATTGGTCGGTGCAATGGATAAATCAGAATTTTGAGAAAACTTTTCAAATTGGAAAGGTGATTTTTGCAACTTTGAATGTCCAATCCCAAAGGTTTTGCCAGTTGCCCAAAATACCAGATCATCAGCATATTGTAAATTGGTGTGTGGGAAGTTCATGTCCTAGAGAAATATGGAAAAGAGGAGGCAGCTCAGGACTGTACCCTGTGGAAGACCTTTGGTTATTGCTGTTTTTGGTTAGAAGGGTGAACCTACAAAAACAATGGAACTTCGATTTTCTAGGAAAGATTTTATAAAGGATACAAGCGGGGGGGGGGGATAATCAAAGACTTGCAAGTTGAACCAATAGAATCTGGTGATTAACATTGTCATATGCCTCTTCAAAGTCTAGTAATGCAGCAATTAGGATATTATTTTTGGATATGAATTCATTTATTGCATTTGTTTTTTGTGTGTCCTAGTTTAAAATATTTTTGGCACTGGATTGGTTTTGGCTTGTAGGGCTTATGGAGTTTCCTTTGTCCAAAAAGGAATATCTGGGCCAAGATATTGCATTCTTCTCTGAGTGTGAATAAGAAAGACTTGCTTGACTTTTCGCCATTGACATCTGGTTTACTCATTTGGGTGACATCAGCAAATGGGAACAGGTTACCAGTTCTGTCAGAGAGCCCTTCATTTAGCTCCAGAATAGGTATTTCTGGAGGGATACACAACTATTTTTGCTGGATTATGGTTTGGAGTCCATAGAACAGATTTTATTGGGATGTTAAGAAGAGATTTTAAATTCAGAAATATTTCTGCTGATTTAGCATTTTGGAGGGCTATTAGCAGAGATCCATCATGGTTAATGTTTAAAGAGAAAAATGATTTTAACAATTTGAAGAATGCAACCCTTTGTGAAGGAGGAATTGGATCATGACATGGGGTTATTTTTGATCAGGCAGATTTTTTTTATTTTATTTTTTGGAGCTCCTTGATAGGACCTCTTGAAATTCAATTTCATTTTCGTCATGGATAGTGACAAACGCCCCCACTTTCACCAATATCTTATTCATTGATTCATCATTTGAGCTTTGAGGTAGTGAGCTTGACCAGCCAAGATGTTGAACGTTTTTGATAATACTTGGGTAAGGTCCAGGGGGGACTTTTTGGGGGGTGTTCTATGCATTGCCTATTGGAATAAGGTTTAATACTAACAAAAATAATATTATAATACCAGACTGTCTGCACTCTTACAAAGGGAGGACTTCACTATCCACAAAAACCACGGTGTGGTCCAGAAGTTGGTTTGGTCCACCATTGGTTGAGTTGACTGCTGATAAATTGAGATAAATATCACAAGAAATTTTATTATAAATTTCTTTAAGCGTTGCTGTTGCGGTTTAAAATCAAAGAGTTATGGTCATCAAGTCATGGCTAATTGTAGGAAAAGCCAAGACAGATAGTCCAATTGAGTGAGAGCCAATTCTGGCATGAACCCCCCTTATTAGGATTTATTAAAAATGATGTTAGTTCACTTGTTAATAGATAGATAGGTCAATCTATTATTTGTCCATGCGTCATTCCTAGGGCAATAGAACTAAAGTAGATTGTCATAGAGCTAAGGTAGTCACAGAACTTGTAGTTTTCCAAGTGTTTGGTTAAATGGTACGGGTAAACGGCGGGACTAATTGTGCCTCTCTTATTGGACCAATCCTTGTTTGTTATTTTTTTTAGCAAGTCACGCCTGCCTAGAGTCTCGGGCAGGGTGACTAAGAATTTAAAATTGATATGGGAACACCTACCTATACAAAACTTGCCTACCTATGGTCTTAGATAATTGATACTTTTGCCGAGACTAAAGAAAGAAAAGTTAGATTTAAAAGAAAGAAGCTTTGCTAATAAATGAGATTTGGCCTTTAATTTTTTTTGGGAAGTAGGGGGTTTAAATTTTGTCCCGACTCCTTAATAATGACCCCTGAATCACAAAGGCCGTAAAATAAATATTTGAAATTACTAAAAATACGTTAGCGTAAAGAGCGAGGTAATACGAGAAGTTAAACCCCTCATATGCGTAGTAATTTCTGTTCGCTTTAAGTTTTAATACTACCCCTTACTTTCAGTTGAAAAAACTTTTCATATTTATTTTTTATTTATTTTTTAATAATGCTAGAAAATCCTACGCCCGATTCATTGAAATTTCTTTCCCCATGACAAATTCCTCCATGGAAAGATCCTCCCATGTAATCCCACTTCAAATTCTCCCCCCTTCCCAAACCCAAAAAATCCCTTTGAAAACGTCTGTGCACTTCCTAATAACCATTACTATATGTAAACACTAGTCGAAGTTTGTAACTTGCAGTCCCTTCCACGAGGACTTTTGGGGATTATTTCGGCCCCAAAGACATAGTTAATAGGTTTTTTAACTATGGTGCATAAAATGGCTATCTCAGAATTTTGATCCAGTGACCTTGGGGGAAAAATGAGCGTGAGATGGGGCCTAGGTGCCCTCCAATTTTTTTGTCACTTGAAAAGAGCACTAGAACTTTTAATTTCCGTTATAATGAGCCCTCTCGCGACATTCTAGGACCACTGAGTCAATACGATCACCCCTGGGAAAAAAAAATAAACAAAAAAATAAATAAACACACATCCGTGATGTCTTCTGGCAAAATAATGCAAAATTCCATATTTTTGTAGATAGGAGCTTGAAAACTCTACAAGTAGGGTTTTCTGATATGCTGAAACTGATGGTCTGATTTTCTAAAATAAGGCAAATTTTCTAAGGCTCGTAACTTTTGACGGATCAGATTAAACTTAATAAAACTTATATATTTAAAATCAGCATTAAAATACGATCCTTTTGATGTAACTATTGGTATCAACATTCTATTTTTTAGAGTTTCTGTTACTACTGAGCCGGGTCACTTCTTACTACAGTTCGTTACCACGAACTGTTTGATATTAATGATATGTTATTGTTACCTGGCATTAAACAAAAAACTGTATCAAAAATATAGCTCGATCCTACCTTCTAGGGCTATTATAGAGTGATTGAGAAGGATGGGTTTCGTTTTACAGATATGGGGTGATGGTTTGCTGAAAATTGAGCTCTTTGGCTGTCTAATTAGGACTAGTGGAAAAACAGGACGTTCTCGAATGGGGTAGCAAGAAGCCACAAGGAAAGTTTTAATGAAATTTTCTAGGAAAGTTAGAAAGTCACAAGGAACTTCGGATGGGAAACGCAACTTTTGGGTCAAATGTTCAAATTTTCCAAATTGTTCTGCAAGTGAAAATAGGGAGTATGGTGTATTTTGAAGAAAAAACCGAATGCCAGTATATATATATATATATATATATATATATATATATATATATATATTATATATATATATATATATATATATATATATATATATATATATATATATATATATATATATATATATATATATATATATATATATTATATATATATATATATATATATATATATATATATATATATATATATATATATATATATATATATATATATATATATATATTGTCAGTCGAATCCATGTAAGAATGCAGCCGTTCCCCAAGGGGCAATACTATCTGTTCTTAGGGGAAGAAATAATGTAAATAGGGAAGAGCATAAACTATAATGATATTACTGAACTTCAAGTGTTTGTAAAATTATATTGGCAAACTCGAGGGGACTTCGATCTCCGTAAGCAGAATATATTTTCTTTGTGCATTTAGCTTCTGTTATGACCTTCTATGACTCCCTCTTCTAGGGCTTGTATATATGGAGTGCTCTACTCCAATAAAAAGGCGCACAGAGATCACTTAAAATAGTATTATTTGGCATCAATTGCATTCTAAAGTCTTTGGTTATAATTAAATCTTAGAATAAGTGAATATTGCAGAAAGTATTCATGTCCTTAAAAAACGTGACAGGGTGGAGATGACGCTGATTTTATTAAAGATGCATTTGGGGTAAATTCTCATATGTCTTCTAACCATTTCATTGAATAAAGAAAGGTAAAAAAAAAAATCGAATTCTGCACAGATTTACTGCAAAATGCAATGACTTTTTGCTTTCCTTAATAGTGTTTGAGTCTTTCTTTTGATATTAATTTAATTAGCAATTTTCTTTTTGAAAGATATTTTCCAATGCATAATGTTCTAATTGGTGCTTAAAATTGAATCAAAACTATAATTTAGAAAATCTGGATTTTTGGACAGAAAAATGACCATGAAACAAAGGATGACAACTTATAATTATTAAATCAGCCCAAGAATTTTTTTTTAATATATAATACTTAAATTTTTGTTATATTTTTATTATTTGGAACCCAAAGAAAAAAAAAGAGAGAAAGAGAATGTTGGATCCAACTGTTTGTTCATGATGAAAAAAGTGTTTTGAGACATCTGAATTTGGAGCATAGCTAGTTAGAGACTTGTTCGGTCAATGCAGATTTTTTTTTCTATCCACCAAACTCTGTTTACCTAATGCAAGATACTTTGTCTAGGAACAAATATCTATTATTTATAAATATAAAAAAAACATGCTAGATGTCCAAATTGAGTTTGATTCTTATTTTTGTTAAAAAAAAGATGGCTCCCAGTCTTTTCTGTTATTTTCTTAGGTTCTAGATAAAAGAAAAGCACACTCTGTTTCCATTCTGTTGGTCTAAGAGTCAAGTTCTATTCGTGATTATTTTCACATACAATTTTTCTAGATGTTTTTTTTTTCAGCTGAAATGATGTGAATTTTCCGCTTATTCTTCATGTAAACACTTGATTAGCTCTTTAGTTACCATTTACCAGCAATTTGTATTAAAAATTATGTTTTTTTAAAATGAATATTCCCCTAAAAATATTACTCCATTGATTTCATATTGAGGAGTGAACCCATGTGAATTTTTAACCAGTGCCAAAAAATAAATTGTTTTCTCTATTTAGAAAAAGCCAATACGAAAGAAAAACAACATGTGTATTGTAGTAAAATTATGATATTTTCTAATCTGTGCATATAATCCTTCTCATAAACAGCTACAACTAGACCATTCAAAATTCATTTCTACTTTCAGTTTGAGCAAAAGAAACCTATGAATATACTTTTGGGCCCGGCAGGCATGCAGGAGCTTTTTGAGTGGGCCAGGGATACAAAAAAGTTGCTGTTGCTGCTTTTTGGAGTTGTTAGGATACTCAGATCATTACACTTGGTAGATTTTTGATAATGTTGATTTTTCGAAAATAAAGTCAAAAAAAATTGTTTATTGTAGATTTTTAAAATTAACTAGAAAAATGTCTCCACAAAACAAGTTTTTTAAAGAAAAGTAAAGAGCTCCAATTGATAAATGAAACCCCATAACGAACAGAAATTACAATAAATAACCAAGTCAAACTCAAAACAAGCAAAAATTAACATGAGTTTGGCTGGCAACCCCCATGCCTCTCAAGACCAGAATATAATTCGAACTTTAATGAAAACAAAATACATTTTAAACATTTTCCCTTTTTTGACTTTAATAAATAAAGAATTATCAAAACTTTAAGGAATAAATATCAGTATATGTATTTTAAACTGACAATCCACAGTATTTTTTTTTTTTTTTTTTTTTTTTTTTTTTTTAGAATGGCATAAACCATGTACATATTCACTGATTTAAAGTGGAAAAAGGAACAGGGCTTAATTTTACAAACTAAATAGCCTATTACTACTATGAGAAGAAAAAGAAGAAGAAGACTATCTGATAAATATATATCTAAAGAAGCAAACATGGGAGACTGGTAAAATATATTCCCCAGGAAAATCTCTGAAAATCCTGAAGGTCAAAATTGATTGTCAGATGTGTGCAATTCTTAGTGAGCGAAAACACAAATATCCTTCTTCAAGAAACGTTTTTTGGAGATAACTTGAATTAACTTAAATTTTAATTGACTCGTAACTACCACTGTCTCAAGACCAAAGATTCCAACTAGTAATTCCTTTGGTATTTCATTTTCACATATCAAATGAAGCACACTTCATGCATGCATCCATTTACTTGACAGGAAAATGAGCATTCATGATTTTTATCGTTATAAAATATACTCATTTTCTTCAAGATTGAAACAATCAGCTTGTAATACACAAACCACCTTAATATTCCTCTTAAACTCACCTTAAAAAAAAATTGAATTCCTCCGATTTTTTATTTATTTCTTTTTGACTGTCGTTCTTGTAGTTTTCTCTAATGTGAGCTTGCTTCTTTTTTTTAGGAAACTATTTCCAACGACGTTTTTGAATTTGGACAAAGGAGGGCTATTTCCCTGGCTGGATTTTGCCAGACACGAAAGTAAATAAATATGAAAGATTGGTTGAATCTATTGATGATGAGGTTCAAAAAGATTTACAATCTTTGGAAAAAGAAACAAACTGGAGGAATCTATTTTATTGGTAAGTTTCTCATTTTTGTTATAACAAAACTTCTTGGCAAGAAGAAATAATCTGAATTAAGACTTAGCGCAAAAGAAAATTTTTTATCATTCTAAATTCTCTGCCTCAGGCCCATGATCTAGTATATTGATTAAAATTCAACATTGGCTGACAAAAAATGTATTCCCGTATGTGAACATTCGGTTTGCTTCAGTTTCAGATTAGAATTCAAAGATTGATTTTAAAATAGTGTTAACTCCCTTTAAAAATTATTAGTAGTTTTCTCTCTATTCTCCCACAAAAACTTACTTTTGGTGTTCTCTTTTTGATGGGTTTTCAACTAGATTTTTTTTTTTTTGACTTTTCCATAAGAACGAAGAATTTGCGATCCGGAATTTAATAGTGGTGTCTCTTGGATGTTTTTGCTTGACAAACTTACCGTCTCCTTATAGAAATTAGCTTGACAGTAAAATATGCCGCAAAACTGGGAAATTGAAGACCTGTTTGATTCAATATTCTGCCGACACCGATATCACCTTCTACAAACTTAATTTGGGTAATAGATCTATTTTGATGAATCCTTTTTCAAGGTTTGAAAGGAGTCCTTGGTCGCAAGTAAGGAGGCGAAAACTTGAAAATTCTCGAAATCAACTCTTCCTTCCTATTATAAAAAATTCCTGTTGGAATCGTAGAAACAGTTGGTTTGTCTTTTTTTATTATTATTATTATTATTATTACAGGCTACCAGCGAAGAGAGGACATGCATATTCCATGATAAGTCTGATGCACGAATGAAAAGTGGCAGAATAGATAATCAGGGAGGGGACTCTTGTGTCTTAGGATAACTCCTAACTTCTTGTAGCTAGAGGATCTAACTTTACTGAGATACTCAGTCCATGAGGGAACTGAAGTTAACTCTAAGTAGGTGCAGTGTATCAACTTGCGTAATTGCCTCTCCTTTGGAGACGAAATCAGGATGACCCCCCATATTACGCGGCTTAGAAATTAGGAGCTCTTTCGTATACGATGCGTTTAAACTTACATATATCTGCCCACGCCAAAATTCTCTCCAGTTCAGAAGCTCATGTGGGGTTTGCTGGGATCTTCCTCCTTTGCATTTGATACTTTTATAATCAGGTCATCATCAAAGTGGTGAGATTTCCTCACAAGGTTGTCCCCTAGGTCGTTTATGAACACCAAGAAAAGAGTTGGCTAAGAATGCTTCGTTTGAGTACTCCTAATAAGACTGAGTTTTCTCTTGATATGAAGCTGTCAAGGACATCTTGCAATGATCGTTGACGAAGAAAGTCAGCAAGCACGTTAAATAGTCGACCATCAACTCCATAGGCTTTCAGTTTACAAAGAAGTCGCTTGTGCCATACACGATCAAAGGCTTTTGCGATGTCACAGAAGAGAAGGTGAATATCTTGCCTCTGAGCACAGAAATTCTTGAAATATGGTGTGGATCAACTTTATCAAATGGAGCTTTTATACACATTTTCATTTTTAAACATTTTTCTTGTATTTGCTAATTGAATTTGAAGGAACGCATTTGTCTCTGTGCTTTTCTACATAACAAAATGAGCCAGGAAAGTCTAAAGGGATTTGTTAATAGTAAGGGAAAAGAGGTCTTGACCTAGCATCCCAACCACCTTGAGGTTTTCGCTCTTGTAATATATTTAGCCAGTCTTCAATATTTATCCCCTTTATAAATTTTTTAGGTCGGAAAAACATAGTATTTATTGTCTGTAAATGATTGACGTTCCTCTTCTTTTCTAGGTAATGAAGTAGCTGCTGGGCAGTAAATTTCAAAGTCTCTGTATAAGCCTGTTTTCTGTTGCATTCGTCTTTTGTGTATAGACGCTTATTTTTACATAAAAAGACAGTGCAGCAGAACTGGTTTCTTATAATTTTAAAGTTTAAATAAATAAAAAATCAAGGGTTCTAAACCTTAAGTTAAATAGAATCTCAGTAAAATTCGCGTGTATTTTTCTTTCTCTCACCTTTTCATATTTTACAAAAAAATAGAACCCTAAAAAAATTTTCTAATCAATTTTCTTTTTTGCTCATCCTTCACCTAACGAATTTACTGCTCATTGAAGCTGTGCAATTATGTGGCCTCTGCTCCTGCCAAGGAACCCCTTCCTGACTCAACATTCAAGACCATTTTTTCCTCCTTATTTTAATAGAAATTAAATCAATAAAATATTGTTTCTTTGCATTCTTGCAAACTACTTGTTGATCCTAGAGTTAGGGATAGTTCATAGGAACGGAGTACAAGACAGATAAAATACAAAACGGCGTTCATCAAAACAATATTTTGAATGAGGTTAAAATCCTTTATATCTCCATTCTTCGAAGAACTGATCTTGTCACCCAGAATACAAATTTCCTTTATTTCGCCAACAATACCCTTCATAGTCTCTGGGAAAAGTACCTTTTCCCTATTTAGTTCCCCCTTCGTCCTCGCCTCCCTCGTTCTACTTCGTTAAAAATTCCCCTTTTTACCCCATTTATACTGTCTACCGAGAGACACAGAAAGACTTTCATCCTCTACATAGTGAGCATGTTAAATACATGAGTTCCCCCCTCTTTTGTTTACCTTGCAACTCTTAAATTTTTAGCTAACAAATTTAGATATTTTTTAATTGAGTTGTATTTTGTATGTTTTAGTGTAAGACTAAATTATTCTTATGTGTTTTTTTATCTAGCTTATTCGTTTTTTAATTTTGCATGTTTCTTACTATTTGGACATTTTCTACTGTTTTGACAACTGTTATTTTTTACAACTTTTCAACTTTTTGGAAAAAACAAACATTTCCAGACTTATTATATTTGCTTGTTTATTTTGTATTTTTTGACACTAAAGTGCGAATTCCGGTCACTTGGGTTTGTGATAGACGTTTTTTAGAAATAAAAACCTCATCTTATAAGCATTTTCCAGCCAACCTTTCAGATTGTTTGGATTGTCGCCTCTCCACTTAAGATCGTCATTTAGCTGAATATCTCCAAATACTTGTACTTAAGTGAAATTCAGTTTTGTAAACAATGATAAAAGACCGCTGAAGTACAACAGTAAGAGGTTTCTTTAAAATTTAGCCTTAGGTGGAAGCGACGGCTTCGTTCCTCATTGTTGTCTGACTAATTTTTTAGCTGCTTCCAGATCACGCCGTAGAGTAAAGAATGAAGTGTTTTGGGAAGGGAAAAGGGTGGTACACGCTATCATATATAGTATGGCTTCTTTTTCTTTCAATTTTTTAGTTACGCCTTACTTCCATTCGAATTTTTTTTTGAACTTGGTTTATCGAGTAACAGTGGTTGATGTTTTAGAACGAGAATGCTTTTGATATAATAAAATCTAATCTCTAGTATCGTTCAGGCTATTCAATTAGTTCACGTAGAATGGAAACTGTTTCAAGGTAGAGGAAGGAAATATTTGTATAAAATACAAAAAACATGAGTTATGTGAAGAGCAGAAAGCTTCAGAAAAATCAATAAAATATGTGAAATTTCTTAAAGTTCCGTTACTTCAGACCTCATATATCAATATGCAAGGCACATCAGTCGTTTTATTTGAAGTTAGGATACCAAATCATTATGACAGATGATTTAATCGATATTAATTCCAAACGAAACATATAATTATAACAGGTATATTTTACAAAAATAACTTACAAAACAAAAAACTGTTGCTGCAATTGCCTCTTTCATGACGACGTGAGTGGCGACTCCTTTTCTCAGGAACTAATAAGACGCTGCTTATCCGCCAATTCTGGGCTTTAACTGATTCCACATCAGACATTTCGTCGTCTGCCCCAGAAAGAGGAGTTGCGGATTCTGATATGACAACACTGTTTTAGGAGATGTACAGTTGCTGTCGGATATCGTATCACTGATATGAACTGAAGCTACAAAAAGGAAAAAAATAGAATAAAAAAGATTATTTTTAGCTGAATTTGTTTTATTTTTATTATATTTTAATTGACTTAGTCATTTCATTGTAAAGAAAATTTTCCTGTACCTTCGCCAAAACAATTTTTTCTTCATAAAAAATAATCAAGGGATCAATATCTTAATGAAGGTTTTTGAATAATAAGATAATTGCTTATAGTTTTTTTTTGTAAAGTTTAAAAATGGTTTATTCTTCCGTTTCTGTACAAAGTAAATTACTTGGCATAATGGCACTTATTAGACTAAGAAATATTGTGAATTAAGTTCTTTTGAGAGAGACAGTGTCGTTTTCGGAGGATATCTCAACAATATTTTAACTCTTAGGTTAATAATTCAGAAAATTCTCATTCATCAGGTGAGTGTAGTCTTCAACTTTATATTTTATTTGATTCAACTGATAGAGAGGCTTTAGCGAATGCCCTATCTTTTTAAACGTTATCGATTATTAAATTTAAATGATCATAGCTATATACAGAAATTATTTTGCTGCTTTTAAGGTTGGAGGTTAGGTTGGTAGTCTATTTGACAAGGAATACCTAACATTAAGCTGTATGAAAAACGAGGTATAACTCCACTAGCTGGGACAATAATGGAAGAAACACTAACATGGGCAGACCATGTTTTATAGAATATAGATGACAGATTGTTAAAGATTGTGTTTTTGGCCATTCTTTGGGGCCAAAAAATAAGACCTATTAAATATAATCCTTTATTATATTTTATTTTTAGTAATAAATGGAAAGACGTGGGGACTTTTTTCGATGTTAAAAAAGTATAGAAGAATTGAAAGAAAAGTCGTATTACGATTGTTATGATGTTAATTGATTCTGACAAAAGTAGGAGTCAATCGTCTTATAACCACGGTTATGATGTTATTTGATTATGACAAAAGCGGGAATTAATAGTCTTATGACCACAGTTATGATGTCATTCGATTGTGACAATAACGGGAGTCAATAGTCTTATGACCACGGTTATGATTTTATTATATTATGACAATAGTGGGAGTCAATGGTCTTATAACCATGGTTATGATGTATTTGATTATGACAATAGTGGGAGCTGTTAAATATGGCCATGGAAGATGATCCTTTGAACGACAGTATACCAAAGATTAAGCTTTATGAAACGTGAGGATTAATTCCTCTTTTATGGATGTCATCTTTATAAAGGCTAGGTCCTTCTCAAATGGAGTGGGAAGAAATTCTGAAGACAAACTTAAAGAAAGTAGGATATTCTTGGATGGGAGAAAACATTGAAGCTCTAATTGGAACTGGGTGGAGGAAGAGCGTTAGCAGCTATATTTACCCCGGCCCGGACGAACTACTTTTGGACCAATGTATTTTTATAAGACTTTATGGAGTATGACTGAATTCTTCCACCGTGTAAGATAAGCGGTATACTGTGCATAATAAATAATAATATAAATAGAATTAAAAATATAACTATAAATAGAAATATTGTCATCTATGAAATTATTATCAAATAGGGCTATACGTCAAATGGATAAAACTTTCAAGACATACAATAAAAACAAGAACAAATTCATGTTTGGAGGATGAATATTACACTGGATCCCAATTTAACTTGGTCCATAGCTTATATAAAGTGCTTCTACACCGCGGTCTGAAAGCTAAATTGTGAGATTTAGTGTTCTTAGATGTATACTTAGCGACATACTCAATATAGCAGCACTGACATAGTGGAAAGCACAAGGTCTCTAATTTATTATTTGCATAGTACTAGGGTCTAAGTTGTCATATCTGTGGACCCAACAATTTATGTCGAGAAAAAAAGCATAGATTTACTAATATTAATACTCTTTATCAATGCCCTTCTTTTTCTTGGGATTATTGAAAACTTACCATTTTCATTTTCCACTTTAGGATCGGTATCTTTGAGGTTGCCATGCCAAGACCTGGATTTCTTAGCAGTTCCCATTTCTGAGAAGATTTCTCCTTGTTGAGAAATTGTTCTTTCGACTGGAGCTTGGTAACGGGAGAAATTTGTTTTCGTTTTTGAATATTCGTCATTTGATATATTGGAAAGGTCTTGACATACTTGTAATTATAAATGAAAACGTTTTGTTTCTTATTTTTTTTTATCCATGGCTGGTAAAAAATTAGATTTTAAAATCCAATTAAAATACTTTAATATTATAGCCAAGATTCTTCAAATGTAATTTTATGTTAATAAAAATAATTGCACAATCATTGTAATAACATCAACAGACGCGTCAGAATATAGAACACGATTAGAAACACAAAGGTGACACAGGGAAACGCACAGAAAACGTAAAAAAAACACAAAAGTCACACAGAAAACTCAAAAGATGAAAAAGAAAGTCCCCCTAAAATGAAAACTCCCACGACATAGGCTCAAATTATCACTAGGTAGCATAATTATTCACGGAAAATTTATTATTGACGGAGGGAAGAGGTAGGGGGATGAATTCCAAGAAAGATAATAAAAAGGCAGATCATGTGCCAGACCTTTTAAGAAAATAAGAAATTTTCAACGTTAGCAGAAATCATGTCAAAATTTTCGATGATTTTAACGTTAAGAAGGGCCTAATTATTTTTCTCTTTATATCAGATTTTTTCTTTATATCATAAAAATGGACTGTATTAACTGAGTTTTGACGCAAAGAATAGCAATTGCTTAGATTCTAGGTGGTGTTTTACCCATTTTAACATAGTAATTTTATTTTCAAGAATGATTGGAGCTGCATAAGGTGGATCTAGGATAGCTCGGAAAGTTGACTTGTAAGCCCTTAGGCCGACTGATGACAGAATTATTTTTTCTTTACTACACCCTGCCTTTTCAAGTACCTAAAAAAACAGGTATCCAGCGGTTTTGAGTCAAACAAAGCTACCGAGTGCTAGATGGCATTGGTGAATTTTCTTTTAAACGGTAACACCGGTTTCTACTCTTTCGTTTCCTGTACTTTTTGGCTTGGACTGCTACAAGCAGTCCAAGGATGGTTTGATTCTCGTGTAAAAAAAAAAAAAAAAAAAAAAAAAAAAATGTTTAAACTATCCAAAACTATACAGAGGCTAAGGAATAAATACTGACTAAAGATTAGGCTAGTCTTTGCCAATTTAGATTATACAGGGTGCATTCCAGGTTTAAAAGCAGTAAAAAAAAATTAACCTTTTCCTTGCAGCTGCAGTTGAAACATGAACGACAGAAAGGTGACTTCAAATTTGCTTTTTCGGTAACTTTTCCAAAAGATAGTTCATAGACATCTTTGGTAAATTAATTTCATGATCACCATAGTTTTACTACCATATCGAAACGTATTGAAAATATTTATTAGAGTGAAAGAGAGATGGACACAATTGAAACTTCTGGTGGTCTTCCCTTATGAGCTTAATTATTCCCCTAGTTACTTCACAACCATTCTGGGCGGATGTCAAAAATGAGTAACTATAGTTATTGTAAAGTTACAACAGCTTACAAACCCAGAATAAAGGCCGTATCTGAGGGGGAGGAGATTCACCCCCCCCCCCAAAAAAAAAAACAGAATGTTTTGTCCAACTTGTAAAAACCTAACAAAAATGCATATAAACAAATTTTTGATGTCTTCCGTGCCCAGAATGTACCAACAGTTTAGCGTAAATAAAAGTTGATCCCATACCTACCAAAAAGGTCCTTTTTCGTCTTTATAGTCTTAGACTTCATCAGCTATGAAACATTACGCTGACAGACCAGGGCATATTAGCACAACTATTGGTAAGGTTCCTGAACTGTTATCAATAGTGCAATGCACAATGACATGAAAATATGACACACTCAAAAGCAACGCATTAGCTGGGTTAGAGTTTTAACTAGACTATAACCCATGTTCACAGTCTATAGAACTGGGGGGGGGGGGGATAAAATCATAGTTTAAGATTAAACTTCTCATTTAAGGAGTGGAAGGAAGAGCAACCAACAATTTGAAGGTAGAGAAGACATGGGTCAGATCAGACACGCATGAAAGAATTGCTTCAGGGGGAGAGGCAGAATTGCTTCAGGATAATTGAGAACATATCTTATTTGATAAATTTGAATAGTAAGCACTCAGTAATTCGTTAAAATTCGGGGTTTCAATGGGTCCACGCTCCAAGCCGACCTTGGAAAATTTTTGTATAAGCTACTATTACCTTTTTTATGAAAAGGTACTATGAGGTACTTGCTTTATTTTCTAGTTTTTCCTTTTGTTTGTTCTCCGTAATGTCTTTGTATGAAGAGTTTTTACCAGAACAAATAGTAATGTAAAATGTTAAAGATAGAGAGAATAATCTTGAATTGAATTCATGGCTTAAATTTTGCTAATTTGTTTTCTTTGCTTAAACCGGATTGACTTAATCCACTTAAAATTATACTTTACTAAAATTCATTGCCGATCCTTATGAAAATATAACAACAATTCTATGAAAAAGCTTTCGACCTGTTTTGGCCTATATCTTTCATTAACAGTAAGAATCCTAGTATTTAATGCTAATTCAAATTTAAAATTAATTGTCTAAATAGTAGGCTAAACTTTAAGAAATTGAAAAAGCAATCTAATAGATCTTTATTGATTTCAAACTCCATTTGAAAGACAGAGGGCAAAATTTTTTAAGGCCCTAAAAAGATATTAATGAACTAAGACATTTCCAAATAAATAGTAACTGATGACAAATATTAACAGACAAATCATTTTAATTACGATATTGAATAGAATTACCTTTAAACAATATTATCATTATGTTCTTTTTTTTACTTCCAGACAAACCTATCCATGCCTCAGTACTGCGGTGTTCAGCCTTCACATTCAATGCTGCACAGCCCGTTCAGTTTACAGTCACGGATGAGAACAACCCCCACCGTTGATCCTTCACGCTGTATTACTCCGTCATCGCAACATCTGACAAATGATTCTTTATCTAGGATATTAAGTACACCTCCTACTCCATTAACTCAAACCTCATTGGCATATCCAACGCCATCTCCAAGTCCCGGCTTTCATATACAAGGTCGAATGGGTTATCAGAGTTATCAGAATTTAACTAATTATCCAAACTATCAGAACTATGCCTTACAAAATCCCACCCCTTACGCGCCACGACCGTCACACCCTTACCCTCAAAATCCGCAAGTGTATAACCCTTATGGTAGTTATTACTAGATACTATTCCAATTAGATCACAATGCAATGATGAAAGTAACCGAAATGATTACCTAGCTGTTAGTTATATATTCGAAGATAGTGTTTTTTATTGAGGCCATATTGTGGCTCACGATCAACATGGAGCTTTCCAGCCTTAAATGGCCAATTAGAGGGTTTTGGGATACTAGTTAATGGGGAAGCATAAGAAGCGAGGGTTGCTTTCCATCACAGACTTGAAGTTTTTACAAAACAACTCTATCGGATTTTCTATCACAATATTTTGTGTGGTGTCGTTAGAGGCTCATAAATTGTACAATGGTGTTACATAATCATCTGCTATATTCACGTGAACTGGAATTCTGGAAGCAATTTATTGGGATAAAAAATATTTTAAGATAATGATTTGAGTTATTTATTTAGTTTTGGTATTGTATTCTATCGGTTGAAACATGTTTACATTTGAAATCTTTTGCGTTTTTGTTACTTTAATATTATATCAAACAGTTCGTGGTAACGAACTGTAGTAAGGAGCGACCCGGCTCAATAGTAACCAAAACTCTAAAAAATGGAATTTTGCTACCAATAGCTATATCAAAAGAATCGCACTTTAATGCTGGTTTTAAATATATAAGTTTCATCAAGTTTAGTCTTACCCATCAAAAGTTACGAGCCTGAGAAAATTTGCGTTATTTTAGAAAATAGGGGGAAACACCCCCTAAAAGTCATAGAATCTTAACGAAAATCACACCATCAGATTCAGCGTATCAGAGAACCCTAGTGTAGAAGTTTCGAGCTCCTATCTACAAAAATGTGGAATTTTGCATTTTTTGCCAGAAGGCAGATCACGGATGCGTGTTTATTTGTTTTTTTGTTTTTTTGTTGTTTTTTTTTCCCCAGGGGTGATCGTATCGACCCAGTTGTCCTAGAATGTTGCAAGAGGGCTCATTCTAACGGAAATGAAAAGTTCTAGTGCCCTTTTTAAGTGACCAAAAAAATTGGAGGGCACCTAGGCCCCCTCCCACGCTAATTATTTTCCCAAAGTCAACGAATCAAAATTCTGAGATAGCCATTTTATTCAGCGTAGTCGAAAAACCTTATAACTATGTCTTTGGGGATGACTTACTCCCCCACAGTCCCCGTGGGAGGGGCAACAAGTAACAAACTTTGACCTGTGCTTACATGTAGTAATGGTTATTGGGAAGTATACAGGCGTTTTCAGGAGGATTTTTTTGGTTGGGGGGAGGGGTTGAGAAGAGGGGGATATGCTGGGGGAACTTTCCATCGAGAATCTGTCATGGGAGAAGAAAACTTCCATGAAGGGAGAGCAGGATTTACTAGCATTATTTAAAAAAAAAATTAAAAATAAATGTGAAAAAGCTTTTTCAGCTGGAAGTAAGGAACAGCAATAAAACTTAAAACAAACAGAAATTATTACCCATATAAGGGGCTCACCTCCTTATGATACCTAGCTCTTTACGCTAAAGTATTTTTAGTAATTTCAACTATTTATTCTACGGCTTTTGTGATTCAGGGGTCATTCTTAATGAATTGGGATAAAATTTAAGCTTTAGTGTAAAGAGCGAGGTACTGACGATGGGGCGAATCCCCTCATATATGTAATAAAAACATGAGAATACAAAAGTTCTTTACGTAAGCTAATTTATAAGTTACGTAAATCTTTTACCAATAAAAAGATTCGTAAAAAATTAAAAGTTCTAGTTGCCTTTTTAATTAACCAAAAAATCGGAGGGCAACTAGGCTTCGCCCCCGCTCTTTTTTTCTCAAAATCATTCGAGCAAAATTATGAGAAAGCCATTTAGCCCCCCCCAAAAAATATGCAAATTTTGTTTTGATTATTCCTCTGCGGAGAGCCAAAATCAAAACATGCATTGATTCAAAAACGTTCAGAAATTAAATAAAAAAAAACGAGTTTTTTTAACTGAAAGTAAAGAGCGACATTAAAACTTAAAAGGCACAGAAATTACTTCGTATATGAAAGAGGCTGCTTCCTCATCAACGCCCCGCTCTTTACGCTAAAGTTTTTTACTGTTTTAAAAAGAAAAATTGAGAGAAAGAGCCAAACTTTAGCGTAAAGAGCAGGGCGTTGATGAGGAAGCAGCCTCTTTCATATACGAAGTAATTTCTGTGCGTTTTAAGTTTTAATGTCGCTCCTTACTTTCAGTTAAAAAAACTCGTTTTTTTTTATTTAATTGGTAAATACGGTGCTACTCTTGGACTGATAACATACGCTCAACATCTTATAACCTTGTTATTTTAGATTTACCAAATTTTAAGGAAATATAAATAAAGCACCATTGAAAGAATCTTACTGTTGTAATTCCCAAAACACCTTCTGCGAATTATGTTTCTCAGTGAAATATGATGGCAGTATACCTGAGTCAATGTAAATGCTACAACAAAATATTTTCTTTTAGAATACTTTACATCTTGTGGAAGTCACAGTTCAAATATGTTTGGCCATCATTCGCTTACAATAAGTAATGTTTATCCTATTTGAGCACAAATTTGCCTCTAATTCAAATAGTCCTATTGAAGGAAATAATATAGTTATATGAAAACGAACTTAAAAGTACATTCAGAATAGTTTAATAGTTAAATTTTCTTTCCAAAAAATTAAAATTTACAAAAAAGAATCAAGAAATTAGCCTAATATATGTTATGTGTTAAGTAACCCGAAATGTTTATTATCAATTATTCTTGTTCAATGTAGATATTGGATATTAAAATTAGTTGGTTTATTTAATGCGCGTGTTTATTCATTTAAATATATTGTAATACCTGACAGAAATAGGGGATGGCATATAGTGTGCAGCTATTATGCTTAGTGGCTGATCGGCTTCGGTATTTCTTATAATACCTGGGCATCATTTTCGGCAACAAATTATACTCTTGTTTTGTAATATATATATATATATATATATATATATATATATATATATATATATATATATATATATATATATATATATATATATATATACATATAGATAAAAACTACAGTACTTTTAAGCAATTCGCTTTAGCATTTGACCCCCTCTTCCTACTCTGAACCAAATGCCAGGGAGATACCCCTTTTCAACAAATTTTGGATAATCTCTTCTAAACAACTAAAATGTGCCTACTAGTGGTGCAACACTGATGATATGGTCTCAGTGCAGAAGTTGCTATAATTTTGCTATAATTTTAGCTCCATATACTCTACAATTCTTTTCTGTTATAAGTGATTTTGTTAACTTTGACCCAAACCGTTGAAACTTCACAACTAATTGTGCACGAGTTGGTGTCTTTTAAGGACTAACTGTAAAAAAAAAACACTAAATAAAAAGGGAAATATGATAAAAAAGAGTCAAAATATTTAAATGAACTAAAGTAATAATAATGTACATAGTCATCAATAAAATATAACAATTTGAAAAAGGGTTGAAACTTTTTAATCGACAGTGAAACAAATATAAAATTTTAACTAAATTTTTTGGACTCATAAACAGTGTTCATCATCAGCAGTAAAATTGTTATATATGCTGATGATGTTACTCCTACTGTTTCACTGTTGATTATGGACACTGTATATGTGTCCGAAATATTCAGTTAAAATTTTATATTTGTTTCACTGTCGATTAGAAGGTTTCATCCCTATTTTGAACTGTTATATTTTCATCATGAAAAAACAGTGTGGTCTTCGAAGTCATCTTCATCAATAAAATACATTGACAAAATAAAACAGTGTATTTAGAGTCCTAAATGCCTGTTTTATTTTTTTTTTTTAACATTCTCTTGCATCAGTTGTATTACTTAATGCTACGTGCAAAATAGTAAATTAAGGCAAAAACTATTCTGAAAACTTTGCTACTATAGCCAAAACGTTGACACTTCACGTCAGCCTTCACTTTGACGTTCATTTTCACTTACGCTGACGCTATTAAGTGGTAGTGAGAAGTGGGCCGTAAACCTGAATTTCTACAATATCTGGATTAAAATTAAGATCAAGGCAAAGCAATTTTGTTTGAAAATAGAAAACTGAGCAAGTGCAGATGTATATACATATATATATATATATATATATATATATATATATATATATATATATATATATATATATATATATATATATATATATATATATATATATATATATATATATAAAGCTTGTCACACAATTAAAATACACCTTTTTATGTATTAAAAAGGCTGAAGAACTGAACTAGAAATTAGTGAAGAAACTTTTCAGAGGAATGCAAAACCAACAATGATATGAAATAGTGGTCCCCTCCCCCTTTTTTGTCTGTTAAAAGTTATATTAATGATTAAAACCTATCATTTAAATGAAAAGACATGTATTCAAAATTGACTTGAAGGCAGGCCTCTGGGAATTCACAATAAGACCGAATGACAAACGTCACAAACCCTTGGGCCCAAATATTTTAAATAAATAACCCTTTTCATCTGTCTATGTTGTATAGAAATCATTGCTAGCAGACTGAAAGATTGTTGTATATTTGTGGATTACGGATGAAGGGGCTAAAGAAGTGAGTTATTAGCATCTCATAAATATTGTGACCAAAATTTGGCGATTTTACCTTTTTAGTTAATTCATCTTCCAATCCAATTTTGGGAAACACTAAAGTTTGGTTGAGGTGATATCTGCTTATAAAGGTGCAATAATTTTTAATAAACATGAAGTAATCAGAATTTTATTAAAAAATATAGATTTTTTGGGAGTGGGGATATTGGAGGGCATTTTTCTAAGAGCTAATTATGAACCTATTCATTGAATTTTGATATAAATTTAAAATTATTTTTGCTTTTATTCCTGCCAATATCTATGCTTCTTAGTTATATCCCTGAATTGCTGAAATCATTTGGAATTAAAACAAGGACAACACAAGACAGGAAATTAGTTTTAAACAATCATCCTATGTTTCATTTTGAGAAAATGGAATGGAGATTGAAACTTCATCGAAATGGTAAAGAGTGAAGCTTTGAACAGATTAGGGTGATTAAAAATTTATACAACCTGAGTGGCTTGGTGCTACAATGAGTATTTTGCAGGTGCTAATATAATTGCAAGAAGTAGTTCCCAATGCACAGTATTGCAAAAATTCACACAGCAAAAAGACAGAAATATTGTAATAAAATAACAGACCATAACTATACAGAAAATAAAGATTGTTAAGTAAAGAACAATTGCTTTCAGTAAGAAAATCATCGATCTTTTTTTAGTTATTATATTTTCGATGTGCGAGTCATGTGCCTATAGCCCGGTAAAAACGGGTGATGTATTTGATAAATATAGGAAATTATTTGGGAAGTCGTACACGTCTTGATTTGTCAGGGAAATGGACAAACCAGGAGATGGACTGTTGTTTCCTTTCTCTTGAGTATATGCCTGCTGTTCACCTAAGCCTAAAAGAACGTCTAAAATGACTTTAATCGAAATTGATTTGGACAAATAATTCCTCCGTTTTTACAATTGGTAAACTTGCAGAAAAGAAAAAACCGAGGGCAGGTTATATATCATCAAATCCGTTCCAAATCAAAAGATTTTCATTGCTAATTTTTTGATAAGTCGTCATTTATGAGATTTCAGGAATTTTTTTTTCTTGGAACAATTGTATAGTCATTTTTGAACCCCACGAATGAGTCTCTGGCACAGATAATTTTTGCTACTATCCGCTTGCAGTATAACCACATACATCATAATCCGGCGTTGTGTCCGCAATTTCTTGCGGATGGTTCAGCCTGAAAAATTATTCTTAGTATACTTTCATTTGAAAAAGACTTTAGTCTATAATGGGTTTCTCGATCACTCTGGAAATCCCTCCTTTCGAATCGGGAACGGGAAGCAAAACACGCAAAAATGGTCCTCAGATCGTTTCTTCGAAAGATCTCCGCATGCAAAATTCAATTGACAAAGATAATGTAAGTCAATTAACAAAAATTTTGTGTATTAATCTTTCAAATCCCCCCTCCAGTGTAGAATTTTCCCTGGAATTTGTATCCCCCCCAAGGACTTTCCCTCCTTAAGGAAGATCCTCCAAATGGAAATCCACTCCAATCATAAAATCCCCCCACCAAAAATTATCTGTATACTTCCCAATACAAAATATTATACGTAAGCAATGGGCAAATTTCATAACGTACAGACCTCTCTCCATGGACTGTGAGGGGTAATTTTTCCGACTACAATAAGCGAAATGGCAATCACAAAATTTTGATCAGATAATATTGGGAAATAAATGGGCGTGGGAGAGGGGCCAATTGCCCACCAATCTTTTCTGTCACTTAAAAAGGGCACTAGAACATTTAGTTTGGGTTTGAATACGTCCTCTCCCAGTCTTTTAAAACCAGTTTTTCAATACGATCACATCTGAGGAAAAAAAAAAACAAAAAAAAAAAAAAAAACACAGCAAACTAACAAATAAACAAGCATCCGTGATCTGTCTTCTGGGAAAAATAGCAAAATTCTACATTTTTGTATTTAGGAGCTTGAACTTCGACAGTAGGATTCTCGGGTACGCTGAATCTACTAGTGTGATTTTCATCAAGATTTCTTGAATTTTAGGGGGTGTTTTCCCCCTATTTAGAAAATCGGGTAAATTTTCCCAGGCTCGTAATATTTGATGGGTAACACTAAACTTGATGAATCTTATAATCTTATATATTTGGAATCAGCATAATAATAAGGTTCTTTTGACGTATCTACTGATACAAAAGTTCCGCTTCTTAGAGTTTCGGTTACTATTGAGCCTAGTCGCTCCTTACAGTTATAATATAAAAAATTCTTTAATGAAGAAATTAGTACTTACTTCTTTTTCTGAATCGCTGTCGACATCCCAGAGGTCTGGTTCACAGTCGTACTCACTAAGCGGAGAAGTCACTTGAATTGTCGGCATACTCTGCAGTACAGGTCTATCTTTTACTTTTTCCTTTGATTCCATTGAATTTATCACAGGACACTTGAACCTTTACTGATTTTTCCCATAAATTCAGGTAGCTAATGGAAACGTAATCTGCGCTTTACAGACTCCTCCTGTCTCCTTGATAAATCATTCGTTTCTAGTTCACTTATCCAGAAACCAACAGGTGAAGGCCTCATTATACCTTTGGTCCATCGACAGGACTTTATCCGGAGTTTCTGTTTATGAGGGGGTTTGGGGATGGGGCTATGATTTTTCTACCTTTATTTTAAGATCAACCTACGAGTCAAAGAAATATCCTCAATTTATGAGAGAAATAGTCTTTTTACTTGCATTTTATAATCTATTTTTGATTTATATATATATATATATATATATATATATATATATATATATATATATATATATATATATATATATATATATATATATATATATATATTTGGGGGGGGGGAGGTGTCAAAACCAGTCCCATTCTCTAGATTTGCCCCTGTCAATAAAAAATATTTGAATTGGGAGTTCAGCTGGATAGAGTCAAGATTAATGATAGCTTTTGAGATTTGATTTCTTAGAATTTAGCAACCAAATTTGAATTTGTTGCTTTGGGTAATGATTATTGAAGACACAGTTAGTTATTAAAGTATTCGCTGTTCCCCAAGTGACTGCTCCTTTGTTTTACATCCTATCTATAAATAGTACATTGATAAAAAATACATCAAGCGTAATAGACTGTCTAACCCAATAGGTCTACACCGACTCTGTACAAAATAAAATAAAATAGCAAACTAAGAAAACAAAGATGCTAAAAAACGATCACTATTAAAAAAACATGAAAAAAATAATAGCTTCTTAAAAATGAAAGGGAAAAAAAGCAGAAAATATATAGCAATTGCTATATGTTTAATTTTGCCGGCCTTAAAGTTAATTAAATTTAGAAAAAAAACAAGTTTTTTCACCTTCATTCACCCCCCCCCCCCCTCCCAACGAAAATATCTTCTAGGAAATTGAATATCGGTGAGAATTTACCCCGGACAATTACCTTTAACAACTCCACGCGTAACATTGAGACGGAAATGAGAATGCAAAATATATAAAAAGCTGAAAAAAATTCCCCTGTGGAAAAAAAAAACAGCAAAAATTTGCTCCCCCCAACCGGAAATGCATACACAATTCACAATAACAAATAATATGTGTAAACAATGGGCAAATTTTATGACTTAAAAGCCTTTCCCCTGGGGCTGTGAGGGGGTCATGTTATATCCAAAGGCATGGTTATTGGCCTTTCAACTATTTTGGGCAAAATGGCTATCTAAAAATTGTGGTAAGAGAACTTGAGAAAAAAAGGTGGGGGTGGGGGAAAGGATACCCTCCTATCTTTTTGTAACTTAATTTTGATCACACAACATTAGAAAAAAGGCGGGGGGGGACAGGATATCCTCCAATCTTTGTGGTCGCTAGAACTTTCACTTTCGTTTGAAAGAGCCTTCTCAAAATATTTGAGGACCATTGGGTCGATACGATCACCCCTGAAAAAAAAAAAACGTATCCGTGATCTTTCTTCTGGCAAAAAATACAAAATTCCACATTTTTGCAGACAGGGGCCTGAAACCATCAAAGTAGGGTTTTCTGATAAGCTAAATCTGATGGTGTGAATTTCATCAAGATTTTAATAATTTTAAAGGTTCTTTTCCTCGTTTTTCAAAAATTTGTTAAGACTAATCTTAGTGAAACTTATATATTTAAAATCGCATAATAAGCCGATTCCATTGATATATCTATTGGTATCAAAATTCGGTTTTTTTAGAGTTTCGGTTACTATTGAGCCGGGTCGTTTCTCACTTACAGTTCATTACCACAAACTGTTTGATCAATAGCTATATTTCAAATAGGGGCAATAAGCATGAAAGGTGACATACATGGGTCAATTCTATTTCAAGAACACATGAAACAGTTTCTATGTAAATCACCCAAGCTTACAGCGAATATGGTGGGAATACCCTCCTCAAAGGGCTCCTCGAGGGCCAAATGGAAGCATTAATTATTATTTGGGTCAGTTTGGCTGTAATGCCGAATCATAAGACTAATGCCAAATAAAATGGTTTTTAAATTTCTATGTACGCTGAATCTACGAATTTTGAATTTGAAATCTTGAATTTTCTTCAAGATTTCTTGAATTTTAGGGGGTGTTCCCCTCTATTTCGAAAATCAAGTAAATTTTCTCAGGCTCGTAACTTTTGATGGGTAACACTAAACTTGATGAATCTTATATATTTGGAATCAGCATAATAATATGGTTCTTTTGACGCATCTACTGATACAAAAGTTCCGCTTCTTAGAGTTTCGGTGACTATTGAGCCTAATCGCTCGTTACAGTTATAATATAAAAAATTCTTTAATGAAGAAATTGCTACTTACTTCTTTTTCTGAATCGCTATCGACATCCCAGAGGTCCGGTTCACAGTCGTACTCACTAAGCGGAGAAGTCACTTGAATTGTCGGCATACTCTGCAGTACAGGTCTATCTTTTACTTTTTCCATTGATTCCATTGAATTTACCACAGGACACTTGAACCTTTACTGATTTTTTACACAAATTCAGGTAGCTAATGGAAACGTAATCTGCGCTTTACAGACTCCTCCTGTCTCCTTGATAAATCATTCGTTTCTACTTCACTTATCCAGAACCCAACAGGTGAAGGCCTCATTATACTTTTGGTCCATCGCAGGACTTTATTTGGAATTTATGTCCTGGAAATTACCTGGAAATTCATGAGGGGGTTTGGGGAAGGGGGTTTGATTTTTGTGCCTGCATTTTAAGACCAACCTACGAGTCAAAGAAATATTTTCAATTTATTAGAAAAACAGCCTTGCATTTTACGATCTACTTTTGATTTATATATATATATATATATATATATATATATATATATATATATATATATATATATATATATATATATATATATATATATATGTGGGGTGGGGTGTTTCAAGACCAGTCCCATTCTCTAAATTTGCCCCTATCTATATAAAATTTATGAATTGGGAGTTGAGCTGGATAGAGTCCAGATTAATGACAGCTTTTGAGATTTGATCTCCTAGAATTTAGCAACAAAAATTGAATTTGTTACTTTCGGTAATGATTATTGAAGACACAGTTAGTAATTAAAGTATAAACACAGTTAGTAAAGTAAAGTCCCTGTTCCCCAAGTGACTTCACTCCTTTGTTTTACATCCTATTTATAAATAGTACATTGATAAGAAATACATCAAGTGTAATAGACTGTCTAACCCAATAGGTCTACACCGACTCCGTACAAAATAAAATAAAATAGCAAACTAAGAAAACAAAGCAATTGCTATATGTTTAATTTTGTCGGCCTTGAAGTTAATTAAATTTAGAAAAAAAAATGTTGTTTCATCTTCATTCACCTTCCCAACAGAAATATCCTCTAGAAAATTGAATCCCGGTTTGAATTTACCCCGGACTATTACCCTTAACAACCCCACGCGTAAAATTGAGACGGAAAAGAGAATGTAAGACATATAAAAAGCGTTTTGTATAGGAGTTCCACCAAATTCCCCCAGTGCATAATGGGAGTGAACCCCTGACAGGTTCACTCCCCTTGAAACTTCCCTTCCCATAAAAAATTCCCCCGTGGAAAATAAACATCAAACAATTTGCTTCCCCCCCCCCACCTGGAAATGTATACACACTTCAGAATAACAAATACTATGTGTAAACAATGGGCAAATTTTATGACTTAAAGATCTTTCCCCTGGGGCTGTGAGGGGGTCATGTTATATCCAAAGGCATGGTTATTGGGCCTTTCAACTATTTTGGGCAAAATGGCTATCTAAATATTCTGATCAGACAACTTTAGAAAAAAAGGTGGGGGAAGGGGACAGGATAGCCTCCGATCTTTTTGGTTACTTAATTTTGATCAGACAACTTTAGAAAAAAAGGCGGGGGAGGGGGACAGGATACCCTCCATTCTTTGTGGTCGCAAGAACTTTCACTTTCGTTTGAATGAGCCCTCTCAAAATATTTTAGGACCATTGGGTCAATACGATCACCCCTGAAAAAAAAACAAAAAAAACGCATCCGTGATCTTTCTTCTGGCAAAAAATACAAAATTCCACATTTTTGCAAATAGGAGCTTGAAACCCTTAAAGTAGGGTTTTCTGATATGCTAAATCTGATGGTGTGATTTTCATTAAGATTCTAGTACTTTTAAAGGGTCTTTTCCTCTTTTTTCGAAAATCAGGCATATTTTCTCATTCTCGTAGTCTTTATTTGGTAAGACTAAGCATAATGAAAGCTTAATTATATATTTAATATCAGGATAATAAGCCAATTTCACTGATATATCGGTTTGTATCAAAATTCTGTTTTTTAGAGTTTCGGTTACTATTGAGCCGGGTCGTTTCTCACTTGCAGTTCATTACCACAAACTGTTTGATCAATAGCTATATTTCAGATAGGGCAATAAGCATGAAAGGTGACATACATGGGTCAATTCTATTTCAAGAACAAATGAAACAGTTTCTATGTAAATCACCCAAGCTTACAGCGAATATGGTGGGAATACCCTCCTCAAAGGGCTCCTCGAGGGGCAAATAGAAGCATTAATTATTATTTGGGTCAGCTTAGTGGTAATGCCGAATCATAAGACTAATGTCAAATAAAATAGTTTTTAAATTCGCTTTGTTAAATTTATGAATTGTTATTACACAGCTGCATTAAATGTGCACCAGCTATTACGGGAGAGTTTGTATATCCTTTTGTTGTCTAATGGGGGGGGGGCTGGACTCCTGTACAAGTTTTCTGGGTTATCCTGCAGGTCAAAGAAGCGGAGAGATTAAACCTCTCAAGCCTACTTGAATTAAGCCTACAATGTGAAGGCTGAAGGGGTAATAGCTAATCCATAGACGCATAACTTCTTTGAGTATGAACTAAAATATAACATTCATAAAATTACCCACGCAGAGGTAGAGGTATTTCTGACAGTAAGATTTTTCCAAACAAACTTCCCTCATTTACAAAAATTTAAATTTTGACCATTCAGCCCCTGGGGACGGGGGGCTGAAAAACTGACAACGAATACATTAACACAGAACTTTTTCGAGTGTAAAAGAACAGACAACATTTGTATATGTACCCGCGCCGAAAAGCCCAAATTGGGGGCAGTAGGGCAAAATTGCCCCCTATAATTTTTGCTCCTCTCCCCCCTTGGGTTTTGAAATGTACCAGAGATTAGAATTTTACAGAGAAAGAATATTAGGCTTATGAATTCCATAGAGAAAATTCCCTCCTCCCTTTAGGTTTTGCAAATACATTTACTATCCCCCTACATTTTTGTGAATTGACATCCGAGAGAGCTTCCACTCCTTATATTTTGGATAGTCCTGGATATGATGGAGAATGAGTATAATTTAATTTTGAAGAAAACAGGCTTTTTCAAAGGAAAGTCCAGAGGAAAATAAAATCTTGAATTGCCTAGAAATTACAACCCGGTCCTGCGTATGTCCGGTCCTGGGTATCGAGGGGCCTCTTGTTCGAGAGTTCTGACCCTCCTAAAAAATAAAGTTACAGGTTGTTAAATATTATGTTGGGGCCCTTGTTGGAGAGTTCTGCTCCACTAAAAATATAATGACAGACTATTAAACATGATGTCGGAACCTCCTGTTCAAGAGTTCTGCCCCTTCTAAAAAATAAAGCTATAAACCTTTAAACAATTATGTTGGGGCTTTTTATCGAGGATTCTACCACTCCTAAAAATAGTTACAAGCCTTTCAACATGGTGAATTCATTCTTTTTTCAATTTAATAAAACCATCCCATTTCAAACAGATGTTGAGTAACCCCCTGTCAGATAGCTACTGCCCCTTCCACCAAGTCCCCTAAAAAAATAATTTTATAGGCTTTTCAATACTGCTGAATAATATATTCTCGTTCAGACTAATAAAACGAAAATCATATCCAAATAATTTGGACTGCTGGTCCCACCCCTGTTCGATAGTATTGGGGAGACAGGGGGGAGGTTTGAGAGCCCCTGGCCTTCAAAAAATAAAATAGATTATTAAAACGATGAAAATTATAGATTTGAAAAAAAATAAGCTGGTAGTATTATTTTTCTTCCAGCGAGCGACATTATCAGCGCCATCAACTTAAAGGGTCAACAATCTCTTTGACGGTATGAAGACACCTGTCTTGTTGCACCATCAGCATTTTATGACAGTATCTGTGCCCAAATTGAGACAGAGAAGGCCCCAAAGGAGAGTGAACGAGAGGGATTAAACATATTTTGTGAGATGATCCTAGATAGTATAAATCCCCCAACTTTGATTTGGATAGTTTTCCAGCCAATCTTGGTCTTAATGCAGAATTTTTGGATTGGGTACAAGAGGAGTTAACAACCAACACAGTCCAGAGACTCAGTCCAGAGACGATAGAGTGGCTATCCCTCCTAAACACTCACAGTGACCGTAAAAAGGAGAAGCTGGGGGTGTGGGACAAAGTGAAAGTGGCTCATCCCCTGTATTACTATACTTCTACTTGTTGAACTCTGCATTCTGCAAAATATATGTCTATAGGGCAGACGTTGGGATCCATTTAACTTAATTATAGTGGGCTGTTGAATCACGAATTCTACAGACATAGTCTTCTCATATGGGGGCAGGATTCGAGCCCTTCTTGAAAAACAGATACAGGATTGGGGAGGTAGGGATAGGATCAACCCATCCATCTCACATTTTTTTTTTTTAATTAAACCAAAAATCGGGTGATTTGTATTAGTATTGCATGCAAACTGAAAATCACTTGACCCGGACTTGCACAATTCTGAAGGGGTACTTTCGGGTTGGGTAGATAGTATTATGAATAAATAGGATGGCTGTAATGGAAAGGGGAGTGGGTCAGAGGTATTATTTATTGAGAATTTATATTGAGTAATTTCAAAATAGATTTTGTTTAAGAGGTGGGAGGGGAAGGCAGGTACAAAATACAATTCAGATTTGAGGAAGTGTAGTAGTATTCAAGAAATTTGTTTTGAAACAAGGTTGCATTGCTTCAATGCGCATTTGTCATAGCAGCCCACAACAAATTGCAAAAGGGTACTAGTAGGGTAGATTTGGGTGATTTGGCAGTAAATGGGCCCAGAGAGGGGCAGATTTTCCTAAGGTAAACTTTAACTGTTTAAATGGTCAATATCAGTAACACTTAAAGGAGTAAATATTTTTAAGCGGGCCAATGAGCATTTAAGGATTGGTGCTACTATTTTACAGTATGATACAGAGTTTGAGGAGGGGGATGTAAGGATAAAAAGAGGGTAGTATATTCAGTGAGGGCTCTGTCCATTGAATCAGTGAAACACTGGGTATGACTTCTTTTCGAGCTTGCTAAAGAGGCTAATTCAGTTCCACATTTTTTCTATAATACATATTTTTCGGGGAGAGGGACGAGCTACTATTATCTAATGTGTCAGTCTAGATTCCACACCAAATTAATATCAAAGCACTCTTTTAAGCACTATAAGCGTCATGAGTATCAATCTGTGGAGACATTTTCGGGCGACAATGCCATCTCGTGATTCAAGAACTTTTAGAATTCACTAGTGACAAGATGGCGTTAGTTTACGAGGACAAACTCACAGATGGACATGATACATCAAATTTAAATAGTGTCAAAGAACATGAAGCCATTGCTGCCTCTTTTGCATATGGAAAAAGAGACTCGAGAAATACGATGCAATTGGTAGATTTTTGAAGCATTGGGCGGGAAAGATTTTGTGGTTGCAGCCATGATTGCACTTATTAAAACTCATAATTAGTCAATTTCATAGGTGGGCAATACAGCCTATCCAATGACCCTTTAATCAGAGGACAAGTTGGCCATTAAAAATAAGAAAATGTATTCAGTGTCTGAATTGAAATTTATTGAGAGTCCTGGGCAGACACCAGTTCACGCTCATGATCATTTACACAATCTTAATTTATCGTGGTAATAACTTTCTCGGACTGGCCCATAAATCTTGTAATTTAAGCATTAAGCAATAGTTATTCTACCGTTTAACATACACAATTCCAACTACGATTTGAAATTCATACTGCCAGCATAGATAACTTCGAAGACCACACTGCCTTTCCATGACGAAAGTAAAACAGTTCAAAATAGGGATGATACCTTTTTATTGACATTGAAAAATAAAATTATTTAACTGGATATTTCGAACACATATACAGTGTTCATCATCAGCAGTACACTGTATATGTGTTCGAAATATCCAGTTAAATAATTTTATATTTCACTGTCAATAAAAAGGTATCATCCCTATTTTGAACTGTTTTACTTTTGATACTGCCAGCGTTGGCACGTTTGCAGAGAGCTGAGGTTGAATATGGCACATGATGGATGGTTCTATTTCTTATAATATCTTACCCAAATCTCCTTAGAAGCTGCTACATTTAGATTTAAAATGGTAAACAAAACATTATTATAATACGTGCTCGAATATGATCCGTTCTTTAGATTCCTATTTTTTCCCCTCAAATCTGTAAGTCTATTAATTCAAGCACAGAAAAGCAATGATTTTAATAGTTTTCCCCTCATGAAACAGCGCTCTCCAGATGATGAAATGCATGATTTGTTACTGCGTAAGGACATATATATTTGTTAACGTGTAAGGGATTTAATTCTTAAAATTAGCAAAGAGAAAAGAGGTTTGACCACCGCTGTGAATAAGAACTTATTTGTAGAGAAGTACTTGAGAGGAGGGTATGTTTTCCATGGGAATCGTATCATGGAAATTGACCCGACCGGAAAACGCACCAGTGAAAAATTTGACATAGTTTTTCGTAATAGATAGATAGATAGAGAACTGTATTTCAAAAACCCGTGGGCCATATACACACAAAAATATAAATAAATAACAAACAAGCAAGGAAATTAACAACAGTACGAACACGCACAAAAAAAAACAGAATTCAACGCAAAAAGTACCTAATCTAACTACAAAAGAAATTAATCATATAAAACTTTTTCTTCTTAATAAAGATTTATCTATATATACTCCCACTCAAAATATTGTGGTTGGGTTACTATTTTGTAGAATACCCGGAAGCATCAAATTAATCCCATGCAAATAAATTTCCCGTAAATCCAAGAGCACCGGGCATTTCCGGAGAAAATGATCCAAGTCTTCATCATCATCTTTACAAAGGGGACAAACATACCGCCTATCAGGACCAACTATCATTTTATTTTTGTCGAACGTTTTTTGCCTGTTCTGGATTGGAAGACAATTTGCCCTAAGCTCCAACGACGTAGAATCATAGCCGGTAAATTAAATTTAAAATAAAATTTCTCCCCAAAACTAGGTTTTGCCTGATTATAATGTTGTAGGGTTGTAGAATCAAGAACCAGCCCTTGCCAATGCTGAATTTCCTGACTCTCTAATATAAATCGTACCTGGCTTTCTAAATTTGTTGGTACATCGCGAGAGCAAAGACCATTAATCCATAAATAAGGCATTCCTAATTTTTCTAGTAATGATTTAATTTGGGATGGCCACGAGATTTTTAAACCACATTTCAACATCTCTTCATATGCCATTCTTACTAGTCTATCTTCATTACTCTTAGTTAACTTCAACCAGAATCTAAGCATTAAAATATACCTACGTAGCTTTAAAGAAAACAGGCCCATATCACCTTTCAGAATCTGTGAATGAGTTGTCTGATGTAGACCAAACACTCTTTTATAATACTGGAGCTGAAGGGACTCCAGTTGCTGTACAGTTTCTCCACCCCATACCTCTGCTCCATATTCTATCACGGGTAAAATTTTTGTGTTAAATATTCTTTTATGCATTTTTAGGTTTTTGATCCCCATTATCGTCGGGTTTCTAAATATAGCTGACATGGCCACCCTACCTCTCTTAATTATTTCATCAACATGACTCCTTAGGCTTCCATTTTCCGATAAGATAAAGCCTAAATATTTTATTCTTTTACTTATAAATAGTTCTTATTATTAAATTTAAATGTGTATTTTTCATCGTCCCCAACCTTCCTTTTTTTTAAAATAACAACTTCTCTCTTTTCAGTATTCAGCCTTAACTTTTTTATATGCAAATAATATGAACTTATTTCATATGTCGGTAATGTCTCACTACTCTTTGCCATGTGGGAAGTATAAATGGCTTAACAGTCTTTGTGATCCAAATTTTTCCGTATATTGCCACTGTTGAGATGAATGGGCCACAAGGATAGTTTTTGAAATTGATAGTGAAATGCCTTTTGAACTTCATGACTCGGTAAAGAATTTTATTTTCCTGTGTAAAAACAAATCGGTGTCTGAGGACCCCCTGAGTCTACGTTAAAGGATGGGGGTATGTTCTGGAAACCTTCAAAACAAAAATTAATGGCCAACCTTCGTCCGAAACAGAATATTTTTTTTTTACACCAAGTTCTTTGGAGATGGATGCTAGGAAACAGTTTCAAGGTCACAAAGATTCATAAGGCCAAATAATCTGACCAATAGCCCTAGATGAAAATTTTTAGTAATACCTCCGTCATTAAAAGTTCTTAAGCACACAACGAAGGTTGAAAAAAAATATCTTTAAGCTCATTTTCAGTTCAGCCTTCGGTAAGAGGTGCGAGAGTGTACGGAATAGCAGTTGCTGTGACGTTGTAAGCGACTCAAAGGAATGTGCTTAAATTACTGTTGAGCTGAGCTTTACATTGTTTTCCAGCATAGGCTCAAATATTGTCCTTTTACATAGAAAAGAAAAAAGAAAATTTCGTTAAATAAAAATATTGCCACTGGCGTGGCCATTTTATATGTTCCAAAAAAAACTCGTGTTTTAATTTTATTAAAATATGTGTAGGCTCAAATAGCTGAGGGAGGGGAAGCTCAAGTATATTATGGAGACACTGATTCACTACTGTTAAAAGTTAAAACAGACACTATATACGATGATTTGGGAAATTAGCTCTCGAATGGACTTTACCCACTGGAAAGAGTCCATTTACCGGGAGCTAGTTAAGCACCATGCCCAAATAAAGTTTTATTTGTAAAATTTGAGACGCGGAGTGATGATTTTCCACGCTGTTCTTGCAGGTTCGAAGGTGTACTCTGTGCAAACACACGATGAGAAAATTCACACACTCTCTAAGAAAGTACCAATACTCTATGTGAAGGAGAATTTTGGTGTAACTGTTTATAGAAACTGTGTAGAAAATAATCTAGTTCCAAGAGTGAGTCAGGGCAATTTGCTCTTTAAAATTTAAAAACTACATGATTAGACTAGAGAAAAATCCCAATTCCATATCGGACAAAGTCAGTGTGTGTGCGGATGGTGGGAAAGTTCTACATGGACACTACTTTACTTCGAACCGAGATGAATGTGTCAAATACAGGCAACATCTGGGTCTGGAATAAATTCAGTAGTAGGCGGGACGGAGTTCTTTTTTTCATTCCACCAGTGCTTTTTCTTACATGTGTATGTTTGTTCCGTGTAAGGCAGAGTTTTTATTGTTGTTTTTTATGTGTCGGTACATTTTTCTATATCTTGACATAAAGTGTTTACTATTATACTATTATTTACCTGGAATCTGCCACTGCCTAGCTCCGTCCTTTAGCCACCGAGACGACCGCCGTGCTTTCCAAGGTCCCCTTTCAAGAACTTTTATATCGTGTCGCTGTTTATTTTTCTCCTAAGTGTCTATTTTATCTAAATAAAAATGTTTGTTGTTTTCCCAAGTGCCTACTGTGTGTTATTAAAAATAAATGTGATATTCGAATGTCATTATATTTTTTGTAGTGAATTTTTTGTCAATAAAGAAACCATTTATTATTCTTAATTTTTGTATTCTCAAACATAGGAAATTAATATTTATTCAACGAATTGAGGCATTTTAGAGTTAGTTGTATTTTAAAATTGAGAAGAGCAAACTCTACATTCAGATCATTTCTTTGTGGGCCATCAATATCTGGCAAAACAAGATTTTTAACGAAAATCATTCAATATCGTAAAAAAATATTTTATAAAATTCGAAAAATATCTGCTATTTTTATAGCGTGTGGCAAGAGTCGTATGATAAAATAAAGACCATTGCACCAGACACAAAATTCATACAAAGGCTTGATGTATTTAACGTTATTGAACCAAACTAATTAACTGAACCAAATAATTTATCTGAATCAATTGAAGAATGGTCTCAAGAGATGTTACAATTATTCAAGGTCCAATCTCATCATGAAAATATATCTGTAAAAGCTGTCCTCCACAAACTCTTTCATCAGAACAAATTTATGAGGTCACTTGCTTTGAATTGTACTAAATATATTACCTACAGGACTGTTCGTGATTAACATTCCCTCATAAGTTTAAATAACAAATATATCCCAGTGAATCGAAATTTCTACTCTCAGCACACAATCAGGCTTAAAATAGACCTATAGTTACATTGTACTGCATCTCAATCAGAAAACACCCAAGCATTTGACTGTAGTCACCAACATTTTTGACAATAAAATTACCCTATTTTTACCAGTGAACAGTAAAAGGTCATTAGTTGACATCAAGTTGCTGAAGAAACTACAAGAAAACTGACATTTATTTTAAGTCATAGGTAATTCCAAACCAAGGCTTAGGAAAGCTACACTCAAACGTGAGGATGAAAAAGAATTCAATAATCTCTTATCAGAGCTTTGTTTAAATTTAACTGAGAGTGATGTTCTGCTGCTAGAAGTATTTTAGGAACAGACAAAGCTAAATTGTTCACTAGTGCGTGCCATAGCAGGTAAAAACAAGGGAAAAAATTTAAAAGGAAAAGTGTTCTTCATGTAGGCTGTCCTGAACACTTGAAAGTGTTCTTCAAAAAATCGGGCCATATATTTGAACATTAGGTGGGAGGGGGGGGGGTAAGTATAGCGGGTTTGCATGCCTAAGGTGTTAGTTACAATTATTCTGCATATTATATAGTAAGAATAGTTTCCCACCTACACTGTCCAAATATTTTACCCCTACAGACTTCACTTTCAGCAATAGTTTTCTACCTTCACTTTCAGCAATATAAGTCAAAAGTGTTTTACATTACTCACGATTTAAGATTTAGACAATGGTATTATATAGTAAGAATAGTTTCCCACCTACACTGTCCAAATATTTTACCCCTACAGACTTCACTTTCAGCAATAGTTTTCTACCTTCACTTTCAGCAATATAAGTCAAAAGTGTTTTACATTACTCACGATTTAAGATTTAGACAATGGTCTGTAAGCACAGCTGACATTTAATATAATCAATATTTGAGTCTAAATTAAGAAAAGAGGCGCATTTAAGAAAAAGAGGCTGGGGGAAATTTTCCTTCCACTAAATTCCAACGGCTGTAAAAGAGCTTCTTTGCACTTTTACAGCCGTTAATTGCTGGACTTTTAAAAACTATTTCCTAAAAAATGGCTAATCCCTACAAGCTGACACCTATAGAATTGGTCCTTTTGCCAAAACAGCACTTTGAGGGCAATCTAAGTAAATTTATCAACAATATGACAATTGCTGACAATGAAAAATTAATTTTACTACGAGTGGACAGGCATAAACCCTACCGTGAGAAGCCGCTAAAAAAAATTCCATTGATTGCAAAAAGGAAACGCCTCAACCAGAGTCCTGGTTGAACTTCGCTGAAGTAAGGATGCTGGGACTGTTTTTAAAAACTGTTCATTTTAGTTTTATCGATTTTATCCTTTTGTAAACTGTTTTTTCTTATTTGTATTGCTAAGAACGGCTCTTGGACATAGGGCCGAAATATTCATTCTAATTTGTTTCCCGCTGTCTTAAAAAATTCTTTATTGTTCTTCTTCTTTTTGGCGTTAGAGATCAAATAACGATACTGAAAATACTCTCCTGGTTATTGACATTCTAATGAATCTATTTGTCATGTTCTATCTATATACCCGAGCAAAGTTTTCACAACAATTTCAAAAGCTTTCACATGTGCTATGACTCAACTGGAAACGCTTTAATCAATAACATTTTCAAAAATGTCATACAATCCCTTTTGTATTTCGCACGGCCGCACTGTATTTATCTTTTGAAGGATGATCAAAATTCTTCATCAATAATTTTATTAGCTTCTGAAAAAATTCCTCTAGCCTTCTCATACAAGCCTAGATACCCAAGAAAATACCCCAAGGTTTTTGGGGGTTAGGATGCTCTTCTATACACCAGAAGCTACACAAAAGTAATATATGCAATATCATTTCACTGGAAATCCAATACATGAAAACGATGTATTTTCTCCCAAGAAAAGGCAGAATTATATTCATATAATGGTTTTTTCAGTTTGACAACAACACATCTGAGATTATCAATACAGCATAGACGTCCATAATCAAAACATATTAAATTCATTGGTTCCGCATTGCCAACTTTTTGCCATTAAATACATAAACCGAATCCTCTAAGTTAACAATCTTAAACCAAACAGACTACACTGAATGAAGATATCGAGCACAAAAAAAACAAAAACGAAAAAACCATAAATATGAGTTGCGTAACTCTCATTTAACTCCCCCAAACAACTAGTGGTGTTGGCTCTTTAATGAATACGGAACATATTTTCAACAGAAATTATTCTTTCACCGACGGTTTTTCAACATATTTGAGAGAATGAATTATTTTAGTCATTTCATAATTATTATTATTTCGCCGTTAGTAAGCATATAGATACGGTAAATTCTGGCATTACGACAAGCAAGATCGCCTTCCCAACTTTTATCAAGGTTCACTCTATAAATAAAAAAGCCTAGCTACATCTTTTTAAGTTTAGCATTAATCCGTAAATATAAAATGGTGGGTCCAGAAACAGATCTGTCGAAACTGTTTTTGAGACATAACCACAAAACCAGTTTTCCTTTATGACATCCCCATCTTAAAAGGGGATGTTTAAACTTATAAGTATCCAACACATGTTCGTGTATAATAAGTGGTTTTCATTAATTGTTTTGATGAACGCCGTTTTGTATTTTATCTGTCTTGTACTCCGTTCCTATGAACTATCCCTAACTCTAGGATCAACAAGTAGTTTGCAAGAATGCAAAGAAGCAATATTTTATTGATTTAATTTCTATTAAAATAAGGAAAAAAAATGGTCTTGAATGTTGAGTCAGGAAGGGGTTCCTTGGCAGGAGCAGAGGCCTCATAATTGCACAGCTTCAATGAGCAGTAAATTCGTTAGGTGAAGGATGAGCAAAAAAGAAAATTGATTAGAAAATTTTTTTAGGGTTCTATTTTTTTGTAAAATATGAAAAGGTGAGACAACCCCTCGTTTCACTGAGATAGGGTGGCAAGAGTGAAAGTTCAAATACCTATCACTGTGGGTAGGCTTTCTATAAACTGAAAAAAGTAAATGGAACTCACTTTTGATCAATAAGATATCCAGAAAAGGTAGTTTATCACTTTCTTCAAACTCCACTGTAAATTTTACGTTTTTGTCAAAACTATTTAAATGTTTATGGAAAAGGTCTAAAGACTCTAAACCGTGTTTCCAAATGCACACCATATCATCCATGAATCTGCCCCAAAAACAAGGAGAGAGCCTAAAACTGTGTATGGCGGAGGTTTCAATAGATTCCATGAAGAGATTTGCCAACAAAGGGGAGAGAGATGCCCCCATAGCCAAACCAAACACCTGTTTATAAAATTCACCTCTAAAACCAAAATAAAGAGAATTTTCATTTGCAAGAATAACCAATTTCATAATGACTTCAATCTCCAAACTCGCCATGGTCACATCTTGTATCAAATCAAAGTACTTTTGTAATTTAATCCTTAATATATCCTCTCACTTTTTCACGTTACAATTTGAATACATGGACACTACATCAAAACTACAGAGGATTGAATTCTCCTCCAGTGTGAAATTTTTTAACTTATTAGTAAGATCAGTGGAATTTTGTATATATGATTTTTGTGTTCCTAAGAGTGGACGCAATGCCACCGACAACCACTTTCCTAATTTTGCCACTGGTGATGAAAAAGTTGATACAATGGGACGGAGGGGGACTCCCGTCTTATGAATTTTGGGTAGACCATAGATCTTTGGTGCGGAACAACCTCCTGGATAAAATTTATTATAAAATTGTGGGGTAATGTGTAAATTATTTTTCAGGGACTCCAATTCCTTTCTAATCGATTTTACATATTTATCCGTAGGATCGAAATCCAATTTCTTGTGAAAAGTGGTATCCGAAATGATTGTATTCATTTTACGACCATAATCATCGGTGTCCATAATTACAATTATCATTTTAATGTCATTTTTTATTATATCATTATCAATTTTCTTCATGTTAAAAGTCTTGAGTTTCCTTATGATTTCAGCTCTAAGTTCTTGAGGAACTTAGACTTTATCAATAGAAGCCATAATTCCTGACTCTACCTTAGAAATTATTTTTGAATAAGAAATTGGGGTTGGAAAACAGAATCTAAAACCCTTCGACAAAACTGCCTCTTGTTGACTACTAAGAGTTTTAGACGACAAGTTCTCAGTGGCAGGACCCAGACAGAAACGAGGATAAAAAGTATCCGAATTCTGGAACTTTTCAAACAAAAGGCTATTGAACTTGTCGACCAAACGAACCTTTGACAAATGGAAATCATGATGGAAAGATCTAACGGCCATTTCCTTAATCTTCAGCAAAATGTCAAATGGAAGGTTATTCCTCAAAGAATTTTCGACAAAATTTAAGTTTGGACAATTTAAAACGTCTTTGTTTTTGCTCGGAAATCATGTGATTTAGAGCCATGAGGCTTAATTTGTTTTTTAATTTTGATTCATTTTCAGTACCAAAATGGGTATTGCTTCTAAAAGATTTTGGAATCACTGATTCCTTCTAGCAATTTTTTAAGAAAATTTGCTGATTTAACAAATTTGCATGTTTATTAACCAAAGAAAAATAATAATTGACAGAAGCGGCTAATTGCTGCCCGTAAGCTTGACGAATGAAAGTTCTTAAGCCGAACTGGCCAGACATGACAATAAACAATCAAGAGAGATAAAACTCTAAAAAATAAAACTTCAAACGAGACGACGGCCAGTAGAATTAAAAGACTAAAACAACGCGGATATTTCGCCTGTATAAAACAAGGCGTCTTCAGCACAAGATAGAAAATTAAAAGAAAACTAATCTAAAAACAAATAAAAACCACCACCAAATATAATAAATACAATTGTCACTACTTATCCACGTAGGGAAAAGCAGCTATGCGAGTTACTTCAATGAGAATCAAAGAGCAACTGAGGAAAATTTATGAAAATTGAAACTTAGTTAATTATTCTGTTGCGAAATAATCCTTTTGTAAGCTAACATTGAAGCAACTCTTTTTGGTCTAATGGGTAATCTTGTCCCCTGGTGATTGTGTAAAATTTTAATTCCCCCATCGACTATTGGTTCATTTTTTAAAAGAATATCATAAATTGGGTCAATATTTAAATTCCCTGTGTCTCTATTTATTGAAATATTAGCAAATTTATGTTTTTTAATTTCTATAGCCTCCCTCGCCCACTGAGAAAAACCTCTATCATTAGAAATAGCTGTAGCCTCATCAAATTGTATAAAATGTTCAGGATAAAAGAATGTGTGTTCAGCTAGAGCCGAAAGAAAAGTTTCGGGAGGCTTTCTTAGTTGTAGGGTTTTTTCTATTGAGTAGCGATGCTCAATAAATCTTTCAGTAAATTGTTGGTGAGTTCTACCAATATAAAACTTTCCACAGGAACAAGGAATTTTACATACCCCACTAACTAAATCCCCCCCGGGTTAAATCCCTCCCAGAATTAAGAAAACTACCTAATGGTCTCACTGATTGGAAACAAGTATCAATGTTATGTTTACCCAAAATTCTTTTAAGCATCTCCCCCAAAGTAGGTACATAAGGTAAAGAAATGAAACGTTTCGGTAAGTCTAATTCTGTGCACTGTGAAACCCCAATAACCCTATTGTTGTGTTTAATGCGTCTATTTTTTATTATTTTATCAATGAATTTAATCGGGTAACTATTACAAAATAAAACATCCCTCAAATATAACAATTCAGAATCTAAAAACTCCCGGGAACAAATTCTGAAAGCTCTATCCACCAGTGCAATCACAACCCCTCGTTTCACTGAGATAGGGTGGCAAGAGTGAAAGTTCAAATACCTATCACTGTGGGTAGGCTTTCTATAAACTGAAAAAAGTAAATGGAACTCACTTTTGATCAATAAGATTTCTTCAAACTCCACTGTAAATTTTACGTTTTTGTCAAAACTATTTAAATGTTTATGGAAAAGGTCTAAAGACTCTAAACCGTGTTTCCAAATGCACACCATATCATCCATGAATCTGTCCCAAAAACAAGGAGAGAGCCTAAAACTGTGTATGGCGGAGGTTTCAATAGATTCCATGAAGAGATTTGCCAACAAAGGGGAGAGAGATGCCCCCATAGCCAAACCAAACACCTGTTTATAAAATTCACCTCTGAAACCAAAATAAAGAGAATGTTCATTTGCAAGAATAACCAATTTCATAATGACTTCAATCTCCAAACTCGCCATGGTCACATCTTGTATCAAATCAAAGTGCTTTTGTAATTTAATCCTTAATATATCCTCACACTTTTTCACGTTACAATTTGAATACATGGACACTACAGTCTTTCATTCGTCTTTGTGGTGTGAAGACCATTTAGTCTAAAAAGGATAAAACTAATTGGACTGGTTTGACTGGATTTTATTGTCGCATTGCAAAGTGAAATAACTAACCGGTTTTGGCTCACCCGGAGATTTACTGTTTACCTGTGCTTGATTACATGCTGCATTAAATCAATAAGGAAGTGGCTTTATTGCAATCATTATGGCAGTATCACAAAAGAACTTTGATGAAGCAGTGAAGATTTTAACGGAAAAACTTGATGCCGTAATCCGTTCTCAAAAAGACATCAACAAGTCCATTCAGTCCCTTACAGGGGAAATAGCTACGCTAAAAAAGGATGCCTCCGATCGAGATATAAAAATTGGCCAACTGGAAAAGGAGTTGGAGGATCAAAAATTAAGGTGTGATCAACTGGAGAATCAGGTACTGGAAAGTGATATCAAGGACCGCAAATTAAATTTGTTAATTCATGGCATGCCTACTGAGCGGCCGTCTCAAACAGTGGAAGAAAATGTGAAATACAATGGAGATAAGCGACCCCATTCAGATTACGAAGTGCTACCGCATGCTTGGTGGTTCCGTTAACGTTACTAATCGAAGGCCTCGTCCGGCACCTATATTTATCTCGGTTGTAAACGAACAGAACATTCAGAGGATTCTCAACTCAGTTCGTAAATTGAAGGGGAGCGGCATTCGTGTGTGCACGGATCTTCCCCCCAAGCTAAACGCTATTCGAAATGAACTTCTTGCGAAAGCAAAGGATTTACGTAAATCAGATTCCGCAAAGTTTACGCGTGTTAAACAGAAGGGCTCGAAGCTTTGGCTTGAATCCAAATCCACGGCCTCGTCACCCTGGGAAAAAGTGATGGACTAGTTATTGCTGTCCCTTTGTGATTATTATTAGTATTGTGATAGAAATTTTGATTGATTTTCTTGCCACTTCTGTCACAGTGTTGTGTACATGTTGGGTTCTACAACCTCGTTTTTTGCGTATGATCTTTTTTTTTAGTTTTCTAGTGTTAGTAGGTCTAGTGAAAAAAATCAGGTTTCGAGGTCTTGTTTGTTCTCTGCCACTTTTTTACCCGATTTGCCTGATTAGTGGTGCGATGCCATTTCCATTTTTCCGTCGTGCCTGCCTGGGACATAAGGTAAAGATTAAATTTATATATAGCACGTGAGTAGTAGGGAGTCTGGGGGAAGATTGGGGAGCCGCCTCGATGATCAGCTTGATCTAAAAAATATTTATTATGATTTTTCCCCTTTTGCTAAAGGTGTTTATGATGATCATTTAGCTAGCCTTCCTGCTACTGATTTTTTATTTGAAGGGGATTTAGGAACACCTGTATTTGATGGGAACTTAAGATCAGCACTTTTTAACTGCAGAGGTTTGGCTAGTAGCCACTAGTTTGTTTCGCAGTTACTTTGTAACCACAGGGTAAGTATCTTAGGCCTATGTGAAACGTTTTTAAGTAATGAAAATGCAGAATTCATGAATTGTGATGGGTTTAAATTTATATCTAATAATAGGGAAAATAGACAGGGTGGCGGAGTTGGACTTTTTGTTCGGGATGATATTCCATTTGTTGTGAAGAAGCAACTATCTAAGCATGACCAAGAGATGACCTTTGAGAGCATTTGCATTGAGTGTGTGATTGATAATAGGAAAGTTCTTGTTTGTGCTGTTTATCGATCACCATCGGCTTCGTTACAAGAGTTTTTGCGAATTTATGAATGCTTCACTGAAGATGTGACTAATTTGAATTCTGAACAAGTTCTGGTAATGGGTGATTTTAATATTAATTTATTGTTAGCTCAGACAAATAGACCGGGAATTTCTAATCATTTGCATGAAAAATCGCTTGAGTTTCTGTGCATGAACCTATCAAAATCACTTTTTACTATCATGCAGGTCTGCGACCCCGGTTACGGAAGATACGGCTACTCTCATTGATAATATTTTTTCTACTATCCCCGTTACTCTGTCGCATATTATATTTACATATGTTTCTCACCATTGTGTGGTAGTTGCGGATGTTGGAATTAATCACAGACCAAAATTTTCGGAATTTAAACAAACTCGAAAAATTGATAAAGAAGGAATGGATAAATTGAGGAACCTTTTGTATTTAAATGAATGGACTGCAATTCTAGAATGTGAATGCCCTGAGATTTCTACGGCTCTGTTTTTAAATTATTTCCGTGAGTGCTTGGATGAAGCATGTCCATTGAGACGCATTAAAAAAAAAATATACACTCCCTAAAAAACCATGGATCTCACGCGGGATTCTACACTCTATTTCAATAAAAAATAAGCTATTTAAAATATCTATGTCATTCCCATCTACTAAAAATAAGGAAGAGTTTAAAAAGTATAAAAATGTCCTGACACAGTTAATTCGGAAAGCAAAAGTTAGATATTTTGAAAAATCATTTGTAGAAGCTCGTGGGGATCAAAAACATACTTGGAGACTTATTAACTCTCTGTTGGGAAGGTCTCAAAAATCTTCATTTCCGAATGAAATGTTACGTGGTGATGGTACTTTTTCTTCCGATAAGCAGGAAATAGTGAACTTCCTCAATGCTCATTTTGTAAGCATCGGTGAAAAAACAGCTAATGCATCTCATTTTCTCCAAAAAATAATAACAATGATTTATTCAAAGATCACAAGCCCCCTCCCTCTGATAAAAGCATGTTCCTTTCCCCGGTTACTGAAATTGAACTAAAACAGATCATATCTAAAATGAAGAACGGTTCATCTGAAGCCCTTGAATCTTCGACTAATTTGGTCAAAGAAATATTCCCAGTTATATCACCGGTTTTATGCCACATTATTAATCTTATATTTGTAACTGGTGTCTATCCTTCAACATTTGAATCAGCAAGAATTGTGGCCCCACATAAAGGTGATGACCCGAGGCTTCCTGCTAATTATCGTCCTATATCGATACTCTCTGCTTTTTCGAAGGTTGTAGAGCGAGCACTGTATAACAGAATTTATTCTTTTTTTGAGAAATTTGATTACATTTCTAAACTTCAGTTTGGACTTAGAAAAGAGCATTGCAGTGATCATCCTATGGCTATTATTGTCCAACATATTAATGATTGTCTTGACCGTGGAGAAAAGCCTGCAACTATATTTTTAGACATACAGACAGCTTTTGATTCCATTTCTCATGAAATTCTTTTGTATAAGCTTTCGAATGCTGGTATTCGTGGTAATTGCCTTAGGTTACTTGAATCGTATCTTCATGGGAGGCAGCAGATACTTATATATAATGATGTTAGATCTGATTCTTTACAGCAGTCAGATAAGGTTGGTGTTCCCCAGGGATCCGTATTAGGACCTCTGCTTTTCCTAGTTTACATTAATGATTTGTGCTCAGCTACTGGAGTTTCTTCTATAGACACTCAGTTTGCTGACGACACTGCAGCTACCGTTTCTGGTAAATCTCGTGAAGAGCTATTGGTCAATTTAACATCCGCATATGATAGATTGTCTACTTGGCTCTCTGATAATAGACTACTTCTGAACAGAAAGAAGACGAAGTTTATTGTTTACAGCAGGACGGGTCACAAGTTTCCAGATATAGAATCAGTTTCCTTTTCTGCGAATGAACCTGAGTCTGTTATTGAAAGGGTTGTATTGATAAGATATTTGGGAGTTGTGTTTGATGAGAATTTGTCATGGAAAGAGCAAATTAATCAGGTTAGAGCAAAGTCTGCCCGTGGAGTTGGTATAATGTGCAGACTGAAAAACCTTCTTCCATATTACGCTCTTAAATCCATTTACTTTTCCCTTGTGCAATCCCATTTTGATTATGCATCTATTATTTTTTTGAACACTTTTAAAAGTAATGTTACCCCTTTACAGATTATCCAAAATAAAGCAGTTCGTATACTTAAACTTTTCTGCCATCGCCATCAAACTTCCCCTTAAAATCCACAACAGAGACCTTTTTTATACTTCATAATATTCTTCCTGTTCGGCAAAGTATCCAATTTTTAAGTGTTATGTTTAAGATTAAGCTTGAACGAGAAAAGCTCCCCAGAAATTTTGCATCGATGGGTCTTATTTCTTCTCCTTCATCTTCACAAGTTGAAACCCGTGGTAAATATAATCTGCGGACTCCTAAGGTAGTTACAGAGAGGTCGCGTTTTTGCCTGAGGTATTTGATTCCTCTACATTGGGAAAGATTGAAAAATGAGATTGATTTTAATGTAAGGATAGATGCTATAAGACGGAAGTTGAAAAGAGTGCTGATTGAAAGTTATAAATCTAAATAATATGATTTTTTTTTTTTTTTTTTTTTTTTTTTTAAGGATGTTCATATTTTTTTTTTAGTATTGGGCTGGTCTCTGGGGTTCGCCCATGAGGCCTCCAGATGTCTTATGACTCACTTGGTTTTAAGTTGTAAATTTAATTGTGTCTCAGGATGGTACGCGGAGGATGGAAGTGGTATCGTACGGCACGGGATTTGTTTTTTATTTATTTCTGTCAAGTTTGGTTAAGAGAAGTATTTATTTTTAATTTTGTGCATATTTAGTGTTTCTTAAAGGTAGCTCAATTGCATTCGAGCTATACTCTCAGCCTTGAGTTACCTAATATTCTGTATATATAGGTTATAATAAAAGAACCTTGAACCTTGAAAACTACAGAGGATTGAATTCTCCTCCAGTGTGAAATTTTTTAACTTATTAGTAAGATCAGAGGAATTTTGTATATATGATTTTTGTGTTCCTAAGAGTGGACGCAATGCCACCGACAACCACTTTCCTAATTTTGCCACTGGTGATGAAAAAGTTGATACAATGGGACGGAGGGGGACTCCCGTCTTATGAATTTTGGGTAGACCATAGATCTTTGGTGCGGAACAACCTCTTGGATAAAATTTATTATAAAATTGTGGGGTAATGTGCAAATTATTTTTCAGGGACTCCAAATCCTTTCTAATCGATTTTACATATTTATCCGTAGGATCGAAATCCAATTTCTTGTAAAAAGTGGTATCCGAAATGATTGTATTCATTTTACGATCATAATCATCGGTGTCCATAATTACAATAGTATTGCCTTTATCTGCCCTAGTGATAGTAGGCTAAGGGTCTTATCCTTTTTCAAATCAGAAAGTATTTTAATGTCATTTTTGATACAAGATGTGACCATGGCGAGTTTGGAGATTGAAGTCATTATGAAATTGGTTATTTTTGCAAATGAAAATTCTCTTTATTTTGGTTTTAGAGGTGAATTTTATAAACAGGTGTTTGGTTTGGCTATGGGGGCATCTCTCTCCCCTTTGTTGGCAAATCTCTTCATGGAATCTATTGAAACCTCCGCCATACACAGTTTTAGGCTCTCTCCTTGTTTTTGGGGCAGATTCATGGATGATATGGTGTGCATTTGGAAACACGGTTTAGAGTCTTTAGACCTTTTCCATAAACATTTAAATAGTTTTGACAAAAGCGTAAAATTTACAGTGGAGTTTGAAGAAAGTGATAAACTACCTTTTCTGGATATCTTATTGATCAAAAGTGAGTTCCATTTATTTTTTTCAGTTTATAGAAAGCCTACCCACAGTGATAGGTATTTGAACTTTCACTCTTGCCACCCTATCTCCGTGAAACGAGGGGTTGTGATTGCACTGGTGGATAGAGCTTTCAGAATTTGTTCCCGGGAGTTTTTAGATTCTGAATTGCTATATTTGAGGGTTGTTTTATTTTGTAATAGTTACCCGATTAAATTCATTGATAAAATAATAAAAAATAGACGCATTAAACACAACAATAGGGTTATTGGGGTTTCACAGTGCACAGAATTAGACTTACCGAGACGTTTCATTTCTTTACCTTATGTACCTAGTTTGGGGGAGATGCTTAAAAAAATTTTGGGTAAACATAACATTGATACTTGTTTCCAATCAGTGAGACAATTAGGTAGTTTTCTTAATTCTGGGAAGGATTTAACCCGGGGGATTTAGTTGGTGGGGTATATAAAATTCCTTGTTCCTGTGGATAGTTTTATATTGGTAGAACTCACCAACAATTTACTGAAAGATTTATTGAGCATCGCTACTCAATAGAAAAAACCCTACAACTAAGAAAGCCTCCCGAAACTTTTGTTTCGGCTCTAGCTGAACCCATAGTCTTTTATCCTGAACATCTTATACAATTTGATGAGGCTACAGCTATTTCTAATGATAGAGGTTTTTCTCAGTGGGCGAGGGAGGCTATAGAAATTAAAAAACATATATTTGCTAATATTTCAATAAATAGAGACACAGGGAATTTAAATATTGACCCAATTTATGATATTCTTTAAAAAATGAACCAATAGTCGTTGGGAGAATTAAAATTTTACACAATCACCAGGGGACAAGATTACCCACTAGACCAAAAAGAGTTGCTTCAATGTTAGCTTACAAAAGGATTATTTCGCAACAGAATAATTAACTAAGTTTCAATTTTCATAAATTTTCCTCAGTTGCTCTTTGATTCTCATTGAAGTAACTCGCATAGCTGCTTTTCCCTACGTGGATAAGTAGCGAAAATTGTATTTATTATATTTGGTGGTGGTTTTTATTTGTTTTTAGATTAGTTTTCTTTTAATTTTCTATCTTGTGCTGAAGACGCCTTGTTTTATACAGGCGAAATATCCGCGTTGTTTTAGTATTTTAATTCTACTGGCCGTCGTCGCGTTTGAAGTTTTATTTTTTAGAGTTTTATCTCTCTTGATTGTTTATTGTCATGTCTGGCCAGTTCGGCTTAAGAACTTTCATTTGTCAAGCTTACGGGCAGCAATTAGCCGCTTCTGTCAATTATTATTTTTCTTTGGTTAAAAAACATGCAAATTTGTTAAATCAGCAAATTTTCTTAAAAAATTGCAAGAAGGAATCAGTGATTCCTAAATCTTTTAGAATCAATACCCGTTTTGGTACTGAAAATGAATCAAAATTAAAAAACAAATTAAGCCTCATGGCTTTAAATCACATGATTTCTGAGCAAAAACAAAGACGTTTTAAATTGTCCAAAGACTTAAATTTTGTCGAAAATTCTTTGAGAATAACCTTCCATTTGACATTTTTCTGAAGATTAAGGAAATGGCCGTTAGATCTTTCCATCATGATTTCCATTTGTCAAAGGTTCATTTGGTCGACAAGTTCAATAGCCTTTTGTTTGAAAAGTTCCAGAATTCGGATACTTTTTATCCTCGTTTTTGTCTGGGTCCTGCTACTAAGAATTTGTCGTCTAAAGCTCTTAGTAGTCAACAAGAGGCAGTTTTGTCGAAGGGTTTTAGATTCTATTTTCCAAGCCCAATTTCTTATTCAAAAATAATTTCTAAGGTAGAGTCAGGAATTATGGCTTCTATTGATAAAGTCGAAGCTCCTCAAGAACTTAGAGCTGAAATCGTAAGAAAACTTAAGACTTTTAACATGAAAAAAAATTGATAATGATATAATAAAAAATGACATTAAAATACTTTCTGATTTGAAAAAGGATAAGACCCTTACTATCACTAGGGTAGATAAAGGCAATACTATTGTAATTATGGACACCGATGATTATGATCGTAAAATGAATACAATCATTTCGGATACCACTTTTTACAAGAAATTGGATTTCGATCCTACGGATAAATATGTAAAATCGATTAGAAAGGAATTGGAGTCCCTGAAAAATAATTTACACATTACCCCACAATTTTATAATAAATTTTATCCAAGAGGTTGTTCCGCACCAAAGATCTATGGTCTACCCAAAATTCATAAGACGGGAGTCCCCCTCCGTCCCATTGTATCAACTTTTTCATCACCAGTGGCAAAATTAGGAAAGTGGTTGTCGGTGGCATTGCGTCCACTCTTAGGAACACAAAAATCATATATACAAAATTCCACTGATCTTACTAATAATTTAAAAAATTTCACACTGGAGGAGAATTCAATCTTCTGTAGTTTTGATGTAGTGTCCATGTATTCAAATTGTAACGTAAAAAAGTGCGAGGATATATTAAGGATTAAATTACAAAACACTTTGATTTGATACAAGATGTGACCATGGCGAGTTTGGAGATTGAAGTCATTATGAAATTGGTTATTCTTGCAAATGAAAATTCTCTTTATTTTGGTTTCAGAGGTGAATTTTATAAAGAGGTGTTTGGTTTGGCTATGGGGGCATCTCTCTCCCCTTTGTTGGCAAATCTCTTCATGGAATCTATTGAAACCTCCGCCATACACAGTTTTAGGCTCTCTCCTTGTTTTTGGGGCAGATTCATGGATGATATGGTGTGCATTTGGAAACACGGTTTAGAGTCTTTAGACCTTTTCCATAAACATTTAAATAGTTTTGACAAAAACGTAAAATTTACAGTGGAGTTTGAAGAAAGTGATAAACTACCTTTTCTGGATATCTTATTGATCAAAAGTGAGTTCCATTTACTTTTTTCAGTTTATAGAAAGCCTACCCACAGTGATAGGTATTTGAACTTTCACTATTGCCACCCTATCTCAGTGAAACGAGGGGTTGTGATTGCACTGGTGGATAGAGCTTTCAGAATTTGTTCCCGGGAGTTTTTAGATTCTGAATTGTTATATTTGAGGGATGTTTTATTTTGTAATAGTTACCCGATTAAATTCATTGATAAAATAATAAAAGATAGACGCATTTAACACAACAATAGGGTTATTGGGGTTTCACAGTACACAGAATTAGACTTACCGAAACGTTTCATTTCTTTACCTTATGTACCTACTTTGGGGGAGATGCTTAAAAGAATTTTGGGTAACATAACATTGATACTTGTTTCCAATCAGTGAGACCATTAGGTAGTTTTCTTAATTCTGGGAAGGATTTAACCCGGGGGGATTTAGTTAGTGGGGTATATAAAATTCCTTGTTCCTGTGGAAAGTTTTATATTGGTAGAACTCACCAACAATTTACTGAAAGATTTATTGAGCATCGCTACTCAATAAAAAAAAACCTACAACTAAGAAAGCCTCCCGAAACTTTTGTTTCGGCTCTAGCTGAACACACATTCTTTTATCCTCAACATTTTATACAATTTGATGAGGCTACAGCTATTTCTAATGATAGAGGTTTTTCTCAGTGGGCGAGGGAGGCTATAGAAATTAAAAAACATATATTTGCTAATATTTCAATAAATAGAGACACAGGGAATTTAAATATTGACCCAATTTATGATATTCTTTTACAAAATGAACCAATAGTCGATGGGAGAATTAAAATTTTACACAATCACCAGGGGACAAGATTACCCACTAGACCAAAAAGAGTTGCTTCAATGTTAGATAACAAAAGGATTATTTCGCAACAGAATAATTAACTAAGTTTCAATTTTCATAAATTTTCCTCAGTTGCTCTTTGATTCTCATTGAAGTAACTCGCATAGCTGCTTTTCCCTACGTGGATAAGCAGCGACAATTGTATTTATTATATTTGGTGGTGGTTTTTATTTGTTTTTAGATTAGTTTTCTTTTAATTTTCTATCTTGTGCTGAAGACGCCTTGTTTTATACAGGCGAAATATCCGCGTTGTTTCAGTCTTTTAATTCTACTGGCCGTCGTTTCTTTTGAAGTTTTATTTTTTAGAGTTTTATCTCTCTTGATTGTTTATTAACCTCCTTAATGACATATTTTAGATCTTGCATCTCCTGATGTTTAGTTTCTTTCAGTATGGTAAGCTAGCTCTGGAGTTACTTCGTTGTTTTAGATGTGTTTTTTTCATAAGCATATATTTGGGGGTGATACCTAGCACGGGGATACCATGGGGAATTTACGTTAGGCACGCCACTTGCCTGGGTAGGGAATTTAAAGTGCCGAAAACCTATAGGGAAGTGTGTATTCTCCTGATGAGCATTGGCGTTGGGTTGTCGCCTCTGAATTATCTGTCTTTTTTATTGTTTTTAATATTTGCTAAATGACGACTTATACCTACTTACGACATGACTGCCTGTCCATGAATTATTCTTTATATTTGATTGAGTTTGGCTATGCTGTTTGACCTATGTAATTGGATGGATGAGTAGGGCTAAGGCCTCATTCAAGTACTGATCTATATTAATTACTAAAGTAGGAAAACAGTCTTCCTTTCTCCTTCTGTCTTTCTTTTTTGTTTACATGTTTTTTTTCTGTTTTTTTTTTGTATGGTGTATCTTCATTTCTGTGTTTGTTCTATTGCAATGGTGATTTCTTTTTTCATTATAAAGAGTGAGGCGTTAAGGAGGTGACAGCCCCTTTCATGTGGGTAATATTTTCTCTTTGTTTTAAGTTTTAATGTGGCTCCTTACTTTTAATAAAAAAACTTATTTTTCATATAATTTCTGAACTTTTTTCAACTAATGCAGGTTAGAATTTGGCTCACCGCACTTTTGAAAAATTTTAGCAGATTTATTCCATATGTGAAGGGTTGCCACATCCTCAATATCTTGCTCTTTACGCTCAACCTGTTAGCATTTTTAAATTTATTTCTGCTCCAGTTAAAAGGCCACCGTATTTCAGTAGCCAGTTCCAAAAAAAATTGGACACACAGTCAAGCTTTAGCGTAAAGAGCAAGGTATTGAGGAGGGGGCAACCCTTCATGCATTGAATAATTTCTGTTCGTTTTTAGTTCTGATGCTGCTCCTTACTTTCAGTTAAAAATCCCCCCAAAATTGTCTGATGAAAATTTTGAGACAGCTATTTTGTTCAGTATAGTTGAAAGATTAAATAGCATTGTCTTTGAATATAAAATGACTCCCCACAATCCGTGGGAAGAGGCCTCTAAGTTTTCAAATTTGTCTATTATTTACGCATAGTATTTGTTATTGGGAAGTATAAAGACCACTTTTTGGCGGGAGGGTTGTTCTTGGGGTGAATTTCTATTGGAAGACTCTTTCTAGAGGAGGGAAATTTTTGAGGCGACAATTTTCCAGGGGAACTGATACAATAGAAGGAGTTGACAGAATTACTATATGAAATTCTTATTAATTGTCTTATTTTTTATTTAATCTTAAGGCAACATTTAGTTTTTAAACATAATCGATAAATTGCATAAATGTTGGGGGTTGACCTACTCAATAGTCCTACAGTTACAAGCCCGTTCAGCTATGCTCGACAAAATGGTAATCTTAAATTTTGATTATAATTTTTTTGAAAATTATGAGCTATAGAAGAGGGCTGATTGTCCTCCACTCACTTTTGACTCTTAAAAAGTGTAGTAGAACTTTGAAATCCTGATCAAACTAGCTCCTTTAAAATATCTGTTACATCTCTAGCTATGGTAGAGCAGCGCTGCCTATGATGTTGCTTATGTGTCCTTTTAATACTTGCATGTTCCATAAAAACCAGCTTTGTCCAGCTCTCAACTTTAATGTTTTTATAATGGTTTAAATAATATAGTTTGTATAAGTTTTAACTGGTTATAACATGCTAATAAAACCAATAAAATGCATAATTCCTTACTTTCAAATATATTTTTCTGTTTCGGCCAAATTTAAACTTTTCAAATGCTTAACAAATATATTAATTTTAAAATAGTTATTATAGAATTCATGCAGAAGTAGGGACACCAATTTACATAAGCGTAAGTGGGAAGATTTTTCTATCATTTAGAAAAAAGATCTAGTTTTTTCGAAAGCTGGGCAAGGGGGTAAGTATTTCAATTTTCTTATTGAAAATACAAATAAATCATTTTCAAAATATAGAAAGCAACCCCCATCCGGCATTCCCGAGTAAAATTTTTAATGAAAATCCAGTTTATTATAATCCAATGACAATTGATCAAAAGGCAATATGTGCAAACTATTAATAATACTAATGCTATTACAACATTTACTAGTTCTACTGTATCTATTACTATTGTTCTACCTACTACTTCTACCGCGACTACTTGTAAGGTTAATAGCACTAAGGTAAAAATTTCAAGAAGTAAATGAATATACAGGTTATAAAAACAGCTAATCAACAATTTCATGGCAACGGCTATTTGTATTAAATTGAGAAGTTATACTACTGCTATGACTACTATTTCAACTCTACCTACAGTTATGAAGATGAAATTTAAGGCACCCTAACGAGGGGTGGTTAATTTTTTTTTTGTGCAAGAGACGCATCGCAAACCATAAAATTATCGAGAACAGAGCGATTTCCGTCATATTTTCAGTCTCATTTAGACATTTTTTCTCATTCGGTGGCTTGCCAAGTTATAATTCCTATCTTAAATCCGTTTAAAGCTCCAAAGTTTTTGTTTTCTTTTTTTTAACTGTGTCGAATGGCTGGTATAGAATACTGGCATGGCCCGTAATGGTAATTTAAAGTTCTAGTACCCTTTAAAAGTAGCATAAGAAATCTTAAAACAGCAATATCAAATCCTTCCTGAATTGTGCTAAAGAGCAAAAATTTTTTACTCGACCATAATTCTATGGGGACGGAAAAAAGAGGTTCATTCACAATGAGCGGTTATTGTAGACTGGTTATAAAAAAATACTCTAGGTTAGACATTACAAACAGCAAAAGAAGAAGAACAACAGGGAATTTCTCAAGACACTGGGAAACAAATTAGAATGAATATTTCGGCCTTATGTCCAAGGGTCGCCCTCAGCAATAGAGATATATAATAAAAACAGCTTACAAGAGGATAAAATCAATAAAACTCAAATGAACCGTTTTTCACAGCAGTCCCAGTATCCTTACCTCAGCGAAGTTCAACCAGTACTGATAAATAAATTGGGATGAAACGAGGCAATTCATTGAAATGAAAGAAAATGTATTTAAAATCATCTTCTTTAAATGAATCATCATTTAAATCATTTAAAAAAATGATTTAAAATCATTTTAAAATGAAATGAAAAGATTTCAGTTAGTGAATATTCTCCTAAATCCCTATTTAAGGAAATATTATTATTAACCTTAAGTCTGATCTCAATTGCTTCTCGAACTACTTGCTTAATGCCTAGATCATTGCTAATAATGGTGGATTCTTCAAAATGTATTTTGTGGATAGGATTTTCAAAAATATGGCTGCTTAAAGCAGAATAAAAAAAAACAGAAGTAATGTTAGAATTCAGAGCTTTGGTTATATCATCCTTATGTTGTTGTAGGCGTTTCTCGAAATTTTGGTGGGTTCTCCCTACATAGAATTTGCCACAGTCGCATGGTATTTGATAGACACCTCTTTGGCGAGTAACTGGTGTTTTATCTTTACCAGAATTTAGGAGAATTATGATTTTCAAATTATTGGTGTTAAATGAGATTAATTATTGGTAATACAGATTATTTTCTGTGCATACTTTTTAAGATTCCTAGTGGTTTTTGGGATATATGGGAGGCAAATTATGTTTTGGGGCTTATCAGGATTCTGAAATGGTAAATTATCGTTGATTTTATGCGAGTGTCTTTTCACTCTACGATTAATTGTGTTATTAATAAATAAAAAAGGATACCCATTTCCGAAAAGTATGTCCCTGATAAAGTCTAGTTCAGCTGTGATGTAGGAATCAGAACAAATGTTTAGGGCACGATTGACGAGAGATATTACGACACCTCTTTTAACTTGTGGTGGGTGGTTTGATTCAAAATGTAAATATCTATTGTTTTGTGTTGGTTTTCTGCAAATAGTAAAATTGAGTTCATCTAATTTACGAATAATTTGAACATCTAGGAATGAGATTTGATTTGCAGTTTCAATTTCTAAGGTAAACTGTAAATTCCTATCATATGTATTAAGGTGATCTAAAAAAAAACCAAGTTCATTTTTCCCATAGTTCCAAAGTGAAATTACATCATCCATGTAACGCCCCCAAAAGATATGATTCAAAAAATATGAATTTAATGCCCGAACTTCAATACGCTCTGCATAAATATTCGCCAGTAACCCAGAGTATTAGGGGAAGGTCAGTTAATCTTGTTTCTTGGGAGAACGAGTGTCAGGAGTATCACAATCACAATTACACCCAAATTTTTAGAAGAGGTCCTTCAGAAAAGTGTAGAGGAGTATCGACCGTCTAGCTCCCCTTAATTTGAAGTAATATATTTGGACTAAACGTGCGATTAGAAGACTGAGGCGAAGTGTTTTTGTTAATTTTTGGGGGGAGGGGGATTTGTTCTCTCCATTCAATTTCTTCTGTTACCCTAAATATTAAAAAAAATACCCGAAAGAAGGTATTTGCATTGGAAAACCAATTTATTTGCATATTTATTAAAAAAATTAAAATAACGACAAATTTGTTTCCCCTAGATTTCAAAAAATAAATCTTGCCCCCCCCCCCACATTCTTGAATATTGTGAATTGGTGTTACTGCTAAGAGGTGACAGCTCAGCTGTTTTAATAGCCATTTCAAATGTGACGCAAAAGCTTTCATTCATATTTACAGCAAAGGAAGGGGTGACAGGCATTCCCAAGCACAATATTTGCCTGATGAACTTTTCTCCTGAAAAATTCCCAAGAAACTTACTTTTAGTGGTTCTACTTTTCAGAGAGTAATTATTGTTTTCGAAGTGTGTTTTTATAAGAAAGTCCAACTTTAACGTTGATAGCGGGAAACGCTGATGTATTTGGCTACCCTGTCTCCCTCATGTTTAAAATAGGCTAAAATAACAGACTTAAAATGGGTAGGAATTAAATTGAGAAAACAATTCTTGTAAATGAAAGTAAAGTTTCGCATTGATAATATCAATGTTTAAATTAATGGGTTGTAACAGTTAGGTACATCTAATAGATCAAAAATCAATAGCTTTAGGATGCTTTTGCACTCTCAGGTGGAAAGGATTGGAAACATGCGACCAATTTAATCGTTCTAGAAAGCGTGCAGGTAATTCCCCTCTAAGTGGAATAGGTTATAGCGTAGAAAGTATTAGCCAAATCAAAATATTAGGGAGGCTTTCATAGCCCAGGTGCTTAATGTCCCATTCTATTAAGGGGAAATCTCTTTCGAATCGTAATGCAAAACAAATCTTTAGATTATAAGGGTTCCCTGAAAAAAAAATAGAAGAAAAATTAAATCCGGAGGAAAAACATCTCTTGAAGTATTACAGAACTTCGCACATGGACATTATCATTACATAACCTCATTTGTGAGCTAACCCTAGTTATAACTAAGGATTCTCCACGGGCCCCTAACGTCTAAAATGTCACGTTAGAATGCATCATCCTTAACATATGTAAACCATCTCCTATTACGTAACATACAGGTGTACGTACTTAATATCCCAAGTGTCCGCAATCTCCAAGTACAACCGCGGATTCCTTACTTGACTGTTGGACGCTAAGAACTCCTATTACGTAACAACCAAAAACTATCCTCAAGTAAACCATCTGCTATTATGTAAAAATCAAATAATTCCGGATACGGCTAGGCCCTGAAGGTTTTTTCCTTGCCCTCAAAGGTTTTTAAGTAATTTATGCATCTTTCATTTGGTCTTTTATTTTTCATAGGTCTATCATTTTCCCTACGACGTAATTAACATCTGAATCTCAAAGAAAACATTCCATATGACGTAACACGCACCTACATCTCTTGAGAAAACATTCCCTATTTCGTAAGAAGCACCTGCGTCTTGAAGAAAATGAGCAACACTTGGGTCTTGAGGAAATTGTTGCTATCTTCTTCGTCATTGTAAATCATTAAAGGAAGAAGAGTAGCGGCTATTGGTCTCTTCAAAGTCATTATGCCCCCACTATTGAGGGTTTCCCCCTCCATATATGAAGGGTGTCCCCCCAAAGGAAGAACCCCTCGTATAAGGAATAAAACTTCCAAAGTTAATTTTCAAATTCAGTTTTATTTTTCTTGTACTTGTACGATTTTTCTTGTTTTCTTGTTTTTTCAACTAAGAGTAAGGAGCGACATTAAAACTTCAAACGAACAGAAATCACTCCGTATATGAAAGGGGCTATTCCCTCCCAGGCGCCCCGCTCTTTACGCTAATGCTTAACCCTCTCTCACAACTCTACTTTTTTAAACAATAAAAAACTTTAGCGTAAAGAGCGGGGTGTTTAGGAGGGAACGGCCCCTTTCATATACGGAGTAATTTCGGTTCGTTTTAAGTTTTAATATCGCTTCTTACTTTCAGTTGAAAAAACTTGTTTTTTTAATGTAATTTCTGAACATTTTTGAATTAACATATGCTTTGATTTTGGCTCTTCGCACGTGAATAATTAAAACGAAATTTGCATATTATTTTTTTGTGGCTAGATGGCTTTCTTATAGTTTTGATCGGATGATTTTGAGAAAAAAAGGGCGGCGTAGGAGGTCTATTTTCCCCTCATTTTTTCGGTTACTTAAAAAGGCAACTAGAACTTTTAATTTTTGTTACGAACGTTTTTATTAGTAATAAATATACGTAACTTACGAATTAACTTACGTAACAAGATTCTATAATCGTATATTATGGCACTTGGTATTAACCAAGTGACATATAGCAGTCGCCAATTCTGTCGGTCTGTCTGTCTGTCTGTCGGTCTGTCTGTCCCGGTTTTGCTACTTTAGGCACTTCCAGGTAAGCTAGGACGATGAAATTTGGCAAGCGTATCAGGGACCGCACCAGATTAAATTATAAATAGTCGTTTTCCCGATTTGACCATCTGGGGGGGAGTGGGGGCCCGGTTAATTCGCAAAAAATAGAAAAAATGAAGTATTTTTAACTTATCAGCGGGTATTTGGATCTTAACGAAATTTCATGTTTGGAATGATATTGTGTCTTAGAGCTCTTATTTTAAATCCCGACCGGATCTGATGACATTGGGGGGAGTCGGAGGGGGAAAACCTAAAGTCCCGGTTTTGCTACTTTAGGCACTTCCAGGTAAGCTAGGACGATGAAATTTGGCAAGCGTATCAGGGACCGGACCAGATTAAATTAGAAATAGTCGTTTTCCCGATTTGACCATCTGGGGGGGAGTAGGGGCCGGTTAATTCGGAAAAATAGAAAAAATGAAGTATTTTTAACTTATGAGCGGGTGATTGGATCTTAATGAAATTTGATGTTTGGAATGATATTGTGTCTCAGAGCTCTTATTTTAAATCCCGACTGGGTCTGATGACATTGGGGGGAGTTGGAGGGGGGAAACCTAAAATCTTGGAAAACACTTAGAGTAGAGGGATCGGGATGAAACTTGATGGGAAAAATAAGCGCAAGTCCTAGATACATGATTGACATAATCGGAACTTATTTGTTCTCTTTGGGGTAGTTGGGGGGGGGGGAGTAAGTCTTAAAAATTAGAAAAATGAGGTATTTTCAACTTGCGAACGGGTGATCGGATCTCAATGAAATTTGATATTTAGAAGGATATCGTGTCTTAGAGCTCTTATTTTAAATCCCGACCAGATCTTGTGATGGGGGCGGGGAGTTGGGAGGGGGAACCTAAAACTTGGAAAACACTTAGAGTGGAGGGATCGGGATGAAACATGGTGGGAAAAATAAACACAAGTCCTAGATAGATGATTGACATAAACAGAACGGATCCGCTCTCTTTTGGGTAGTTGGGGGGGGGGGGGGGGGTTAATTCTGAAAAATTAGAAAAAATGAGGTATTTTTAACTTACGAACGGGTGATTGGATCTCCATGAAATTTGATTTTTAGAAGGATATCGTGGCTCAAAGCTCTTATTTTAAATCCTGACCGGATCTGGTGACATTGGGGGAAGTTTGGGGTGGGGAGACCTAAAATGATGGGAAACGCTTAGATTGGAGGGATTGGGATGAAACTTGGTTGGAAAAATAAGCAAAAGTCTTGCATACGTAATTTACATAATTGGAACGGATCCGCTCAATTGCGGGGGGGGGGGGGTAATTCTGAAAAATAAGAAAAATCACGTATTTTTAACTTACGAAGGAGTGATGGGATCTTCATGAAACTTCATATTTAGAAGGACCTCGTAACTCTGATATCTTATTTTAAATCTCAACCGGATCAAACGTAATTGGGGGGGGGCAGTTGGGGGGACCGGAAATCTTAGAAAATACTTAAAGCGGTGAGATCAGGATGAAACTGGATGGGAAGAATAGAAACCTGTCTAAGATACGTGACTGACATAACTGGACCGGATCTGCTCTCTTTGGTGGAATTGGGAGGGGGGAGGTAATTTTGAAAATTGAGGTATTTGTAACTTACGAAAGGGTGACCAGATCTTAATGAAATTTGATATTTAGAAGGATCTTGTGCTATAAAGTTTAACTTTAGGTTCTGACCTTCTCACAAGTGCCAAATGAGCTCTTGGCTCTTGGCTCTTCCGACCTCGTACCATATGAGCTCTCGGCTCTTCCGACCTCGTCCAAATGAGCTCTTGGCTCTTCCGACCTCGTACCATATGAGCTCTCGGCTCTTCCGACCTCGTCACAAGTGCCATATGAGCTCTTAGCTCTTGTTTTTTTTACGTATATGAGAGGGTTCGCCCCCTCGTCAATACCTTGCTCTTTACACAAAAGATTAAATTTTATCCCAATTCTTTGAGAATTACCTCTGGATCACAAAGGTCATAGAATAAATAGTAGAAATTACAAAAAATACTTCAGCGTAAAGAGCGCGGTATTTAGGAGGAGATAAACCTCCTAATATGTGTAATAATTTCTGTTCGTTTGAATTTTTAATGATGCTCCTTACATCCAGATAAAAAAAACTTTTTCATATTTATTTTTTCATTATTTTTTAAAAGATACTAGAAAATCCTGCGCCCCCTTCATGGAATTTTTCTTCTCCTATGATAAATTTTCCATGAAAAAATTATCCCACGTAACCCCCTCCCCTTGACCCCAATCACCCCCAACCAAAAGAAAAATCCACCTGTAATAAACACTTTCCAATAACCATTTAAATAATATTAACAATAACCATTTAAATAATAACCACGTAAACGATGGTCAAAGTTTGTGACTTGCAGCCCCTCTCAAAGGGACCTGTGGAGGAGTAAATCATCCGTAGTAATCATTAAGTTTTTCGACTAGGCTGAGCAATGGCTATCTCAAAGAGGCTATCTCTAATTTTGATCTGGTGACTTTGTGAGAAAATGAGCGTCGGAGGGAGTCTAGGTGCCCTCCAATTTTCTTAGTCACTTAAAAGGGCACTAGAACTTTTAGTTTCCGTTAGAAAAAGCCCATTTCTGACATTCTAGAACCACTGGGTTGTTACGATCCCCCTGGGAAAAAAATACACGCACTCGTGATCGCTCTTCCTGTAAAAAGTACAAAATTCCACATTTTTATAGATAGGCGCTTGAAACTTCTACAGTAGGGTATTCTTATATGCTGGATGTGATGGTGTGATTTTCGTTAAGATACTATGATGTTTAGGTGATTTTCCCCCTATTTTCCAAAAAAAGGCAGATTTCCTGAGGCTCATTTTTTTGATGGGTGAGACTAAATCTGATGAAACTTATATACTTTAAAATCAGCATAAAAATCCGATTCTTTTGATATATCTATTAGTATCATAATCCTGTTTTTTAGAGTTTCGGTTACTATTGAGCCGGGCCGCTCCTAACTATAGTTCGTTACCACGAACTGTTTGATAAAGCTTGTAACACAACTAGATAGGTTAAATTGATTATACTTTGATGACTGAATTCGGTAGGGAGTAAGATGGGCAGGGTATCTCATTTGCGAATATGGTTAATGGTTTTAGTTTTTATTTCTAATATTTAGTCAATACTCCAATAATTCTCCAAGTTTTCTGTAATTACAAGATCTCTGTGTGTAATTGAAATGCCTAATAAGCGTGAATAACTTCCTATTCTATTGGGGTTTGAAGCTGTTATATGTAGGAATGTTGAATTTTGTATTTTTTGCCAGAAAAAAGATCACGGATGTGTTTTTCCCCCAGAGATGATCGTATCGAACCAATAGTCCTAGAACATCGGGAGAGGGCTCATTTGAACGGAAATTAAAATTTCTAGTTCACTCAAAAGAATTGGATGGCAAACAGCCCCCCTCATTCGTCCCTTTTTTCTCAAAAATCGTTCGCTCAAAATTTTGAGATAACCATTTGTTCAGCACAGTTGAAAAGTTCCAAAACTATACGCACATATAAGTGGTATTAACCTATACTCTTTTCTATGGTTATCAGCTTTAATAAACAGTACTAGGAGATCAAACTCTACTTTGTAAGAAGAATTTCAGACACAAAATGACATTCAGTGAGCCCCATCGCCTTCGAAAATATATACCCCGGAAACCCCGATTCGCAGAAGAAAAACGTTCTATAATTTTTCCAGGAGAAATTTTTCCAGGCTTCCATCTAAGAAATGGAAAAACAACCTTAAAGTACAGTGTAAGTACTGAGACACCAGCAACAATTTTGAAAATGATCCTTTTTATATTTTAATGGAACAGTTTGTCCTGCCCTTCACAGATTTTGATAAACATCGGTCATATCCTTTATTTTATAAAAAAGGATCTAAAAAAAATCTTTTTCTTCCAATATATTTTTTTTTTATTACTGAAAATTGACTAAAGATTGAACCCTGAATCACAAAGGCTGTAGAATAAATTTTTGAATTTACTAAAAATAATTTAGAGTAAAAACTATTAAGATTTATAAATATATATACAAAATAAATACTGATACAAAATAAATGTGTCACTTGCCCCGTCCGGCTAGCAAAATAAGTATACAAAATAAATACTTATACAAAATAAATATGTCACTTGCGCCATCCGGCTAGTGATAAGCCGTGACTATTGTCCTTCGCCAAAACAAGTGTTTGAGTGAAACCTGGTGAAAATCAAGATATCCAGAACACCTAAATTACCGGGTCTTTAGAGATTTGACGAAACCCCCGTGTGCCCCATCCAGGACAGCCCGCCCGTTCTTAAGCCCGAACGTCCTTAAGCTAAATTTAAGTTGCCAAATATACTTGTGTGTAACGCTAGATCTTTGAACAACAAAACTGATGTACTTGAAATTATTGACAGGCAGAATAACGCCTCAATAATAATAATAAGCGAATGTTCTGACGAACACTTCTGACGAATCGGCGCGTATCAAAGGTTACGCAAGCTACTTTAATACGCGTCGCGATCGTGGCTTGAATCGTCGAGGAGGAGGTGTTGGACTTTATGTTCGTAATGACCAACCCTCAAAGGTGTTAAGTGAGCCTATTGACTCTGACCACGAAATATTATGGACCGAATGCAAACCTGTACGTTTATCAAAAAGATTTTCATGTTTAATTGTTGCTTGGAAACATGGAAAAAAGAAAAATAATTATTCATTAGAAGGACATCGTGACTCAGAGCTCTTATTTTAAATCCTGACCGACATTAAGCCTCTTATTTTCCTTTGAAATCAATCTATTGATTCATAGAATTTGTTGGAGCTCATATCATGCATTAAGCCTCTTATTTTCCTTTTAAATCAATCTATTGATTCATAGAATTTGTTGGAGCTCATACCATATGATCCCTTGGCTCTTAGCTCTTCTTGCCTCCTCACAAGTGCCATATGAGCTCTTAGCTCTTGTTTTACATAGGAATTAGAAGAATCATTCTTGGAGCACTTGAAGAACGAGAACATTGACCCATTTAAAAAATGGCAATATCCTCTCTGAAGATACACAGCTACCCATCTAAAGTTACGAGCCTAAGAAAATATGTTCGATTTTCGAAACAGGGGGAAACATCCTTAAAATTCAAGCAATCCTAATGAAACTTGCGCCATTATAATCAGCACACCAAGAAAACTCTACTTTAGAATTCTCAAGCTCCTATAGACGTAAACAAGGAATTTTGCTATATTTGCCAGAAGATAGATCACGAATGTTTGTTAATTTGTCTTTTTTTTCCAAGGAGTGATCATATTGAAATGACGGACCTAGATTATCGGGGGAGGATGCATTCGAACAGAAATTAAAAGTTCTAGTGCCCATTTGAAGTGCCTAAATATATCGAAGGGCAACTGGCAGCCTCCCACGCCCATTTCCCCCTAAAATTGTCTGATCAAAATTTTGAGACAGTCCTTTTGTTCAGTATAGTTGAAAGAATAAATACCCTTGTGTTTAGGTATAAAATGAGCCATCACAGTCCGTGGGAAAAGGCCTCTAAGTTTTGAAATTTGTCCATTATTTACGTATAGTATTTGTTATTGGGAAGTATAAAGAGCATTTTTTGTGGTTGGGGGGGGGGTGTTCTTGGGGTAGATTTCTATAGAGAAACTCTCCCTAGAGGAGAGAAATTTGCGAGGGGATAATTTTCAAGGGGAACTGATACAATGAGAGGATTTGACAGAATTACAATACGAAACTCTTATTATTTGTCCTACATTCTCTTCTCTAAATTTTTCATGTGGAAATGTTCCGGAGGAAATATTTGGGGGCTATTTTCCTCATGTTTTGAGTTACAGAAAATAATTTTCACGGAAGGGGGCTTTTCTGGTATGATCGAGAAACCGAATAGCGATTAAAGTCGCATTCAAATGAAATAACACGTGTTTTGATTTCCAGAAAATAATTTCCACGGAAGGGGCATTCTGGAGTGATCAAAAATCCGATTGTAGATTAAAGTCTTATTCAAATGAAAGAACGCTATGGAGAATTTTTCTGGCTGATTCATCCACAAGCGATTTTACGGGGAGGATAGATTTTCAGGGTGGAAATGCCTTGAGGTAATTTGACGGGGGGATGCATTTTACGTTTGATGAAATTTCCACGGCTAAATGTTCCATGAGGTGGGGGTATATTTCATAAAGGGTGAGCCAGATTCATTAGCATTATTTTTTAAAACGAGAAGTTTTTTTTTTAACTGAAAGTAAGTATCAACATTACAACTCAAAACCAACAGTAATTATTAAATACATGAAAGGTTGTTCCCTCCTCAACACCTTGCTCTTTACGCTAAAGTTTGACTGTCTGTCCTAATTTTCGTAGATCGGCAGCTGAAACACGGGGGCTGTTTAATTAGAATAGGAATAAATTTAAAAGTGCTAACAGTATTTGAACCTGCATTAGTTGAAAAACGTTGATAAATTACATACAAAACAAGTTTTCTTTTCACTGAAAGTAAGGAGCGACATTAAAACTTAAAACGAAAAGAAAATATTTCCTACATGAAAAGGGCTGTCCCTTCATTAACACCTCGCTCTTCATGCTAAACTTTGAATATGTCACAACTATACTTTTTAAAACAATAAAGATAACCTTAGAGTAAAGAGAGAGGAATTGCAGAGGGGACAGCCCCTTTTATATACGGAATAATTTCTGGTCGTTTTAAGTTTTAATGTCGCTCCTTACTTTCAGAAAAAAAAAACTTTTTTTTATGTAATACCAAGAAGAAACATGGCTTTGCATAGGCAGTAACTCTTCGTTTCAGTTTTAGTTTTTCGAATATTTGCTTTTCATATGATTTAAATAAGTTTTGAAGTTATTTATATTATGTAATTATCCAATGAAAAACAATTTACGTAGGTTAAATAACAGTGATCGATATTTCATTAATACTCTGAAGTTTTATATTTAAATAAAATACACGGTGTAAATCTAAAAGAAATTTTACATCATGGTCCATATATTCACGGTGTATACATACAATAAAATTCGAATAATATATTAACAAATAAATACAATTATTGAACTGCTGATTTATCCGAGGATCGTAATTGTGAATCGGGTTGCCAGCATACAAATTCTGAATTTTGATCACACCTTTGATACCGATACAGTTATGAAAACCCGATTAATTTTTGGGAAACAGTGTGTGGTGGCGATGCTAGGAGCTGGAGACAGGAAAATGGCGACATAACTTAGATGCCAATATTGGTATCTAAGCTGTGTATGCATCAAAACAAAACTGCGTTCCCGCCTATGGTGTTGTAGTGCTATCTATGCGTTGGAGCGCTGGCTTGGAGGAGGCGTCAAGTTAAGAGCTCTGTACCAAAAGCTTCTCATGAGCAAAATAGGAGTTTTCTTAACTATATATTGCTATCTAAGCTATGGTTTTGATCCTGTATTCGACTTACCTCTATTCTGGGTGTATTCCATAAAAGATAACAACAAATACTTGTCCGGCTACGTGTTATTTGAAGCGCAATAGATAACTATGAGAATATCAACAATGATCACGTGTACTCTAATGTAAATATAGCCCAGTGTTTAACCAGTTTTTAAAATACTGGTGAAAAATCCTTATTTTCAATACCAAAATCCTTAACAGCTTTCCCATTTTCTAACTTCTTTCCAAGTCACAAATAAAGCCTTTTTATGAATTTGTTCAAGACGAATTATTTTGCAACTAAAGTCCTTTTACTTGTTCCGAAACATCTTCTTTTGACTTTTATAAGAATTCTTTTTATTTATCGACTAGTTAAGTTTGGTTTTGATTTATAGATTCTGGTACCAGATCTCAGATTCTGGACCATGTAAATTGATTTAATTTGTTTGTTTATCTTTGCCATTTTTTTCCTTCTCTAGTATTATTTTTTCAACACCCTCGTTTTTATTTGAATTGGTACGAAGGATTGACATGAATAATATCCAACCTGTCGCTTTTTCAAGCGTTATTTTTGTTTTGGCTTTTTTTTATATTGGGTTCCGCTTATGTTAATTAAAAATATATGAATTTTTTCCCAAATACAGAAAATCCTATTTTTAAAGGGGCCGGGGGGGAGTAAACGCCAAGAGCCGTCCCCTAGAATGCCCTTTCGGGGTTCCCACCCGGTGAAAAAAATCATAAGATTTTTAAAATAATCACTAAATCAGCACACAAATCACTTGATTACTGAAGAAAATTACAAAATCAACCAAAGAATCACTAGCATTATAACACTATTTATGAGTGTAATGAATAATTGTTTTTCTTTTTTCCATGTTTCCAAGCAACAATTAAACATGAAAATCTTTTTGATAAACGTACAGGTTTGCATTCGGTCCATAATATTTCGTGGTCAGAGTCAATAGGCTCACTTAACACCTTTGAGGGTTGGTCATTACGAACATAAGGTCAAACACCTCCTCCTCGACAATTCAAGCCACGATCGCGACGCGTATTAAAGTAGCTTGCGTAACCTTTGATACGCGCCGATTCGTCAGAAGTGTTCGTCAGAACATTCGCTTATTATTATTATTGAGGCGTTATTCTGCCTGGCAATAATTTCAAGTACATCAGTTTTGTTGTTCAAAGATCTAGCGTTACACACAAGTATATTTGGCAACTTAAATTTAGCTTAAGGACGTTCGGGCTTAAGAACGGGTGGGCTGTCCTGGATGGGGCACACGGGGGTTTCGTCAAATCTCTAAAGACCCGGTAATTTAGGTGTTCTGGATATCTTGATTTTCACCAGGTTTCACTCAAACACTTGTTTTGGCGAAGGACAATAGTCACGGCTTATCACTAGCCGGATGGCGCAAGTGACATATTTATTTTGTATAAGTATTTATTTTGTATACTTATTTTGCTAGCCGGACGGGGCAAGTGACATATTTATTTTGTATCAGTATTTATTTTGTATATATATTTATAAATCTTAATAGTTTTTACTCTAAATTATTTTTAGTAAATTCAAAAATTTATTCTACAGCCTTTGTGATTCAGGGGTCAATCTTTAGTCAATTGTCAGTAATAAAAAAAAAACATATTGGAAGAAAAAGATTTTTTTTTAGATCCTTTTTTATAAAATAAAGGATATGACCGATGTTTATCAAAATCTGTGAAGGGCAGGACAAACATTTCCATTAAAATATAAAAAGGATCATTTTCAAAATTGTTGCTGGTGTCCCAGTACTTACACTGTACTTTAAGGTTGTTTTTCCATTTCTTAGATGGAAGCCTGGAAAAATTTCTCCTGGAAAAATTATAGAACGTTTTTCTTCTGCGAATCGAGGTTTCCGGGGTATATATTTTCGAAGGCGATGGGGCTCACTGAATGTCATTTTGTGTCTGAAATTCTTCTTACAAAGTAGAGTTTGATCTCCTAGTACTGTTTATTAAAGCTGATAACCATAGAAAAGAGTATAGGTTAATACCACTTATATGTGTGTATAGTTTTGGAACTTTTCAACTGTGCTGAACAAATGGTTATCTCAAAATTTTGAGCGAACGATTTTTGAGAAAAAAGGGACGAATGAGGGGGGCTGTTTGCCATCCAATTCTTTTGAGTGAACTAGAAATTTTAATTTCCGTTCAAATGAGCCCTCTCCCGATGTTCTAGGACTATTGGTTCGATACGATCATCTCTGGGGAAAAAACACATCCGTGATCTTTTTTCTGGCAAAAAATACAAAATTCAACATTCCTACATATAACAGCTTCAAACCCCAATAGAATAGGAAGTTATTCACGCTTATTAGGCATTTCAATTACACACAGAGATCTTGTAATTACAGAAAACTTGGAGAATTATTGGAGTATTGACTAAATATTAGAAATAAAAAGTAAAACCATTAACCATATTCGCAAATGAGATACCCTGCCCATCTTACTCCCTACCGAATTCAGTCATCAAAGTATAATCAATTTAACCTATCTAGTTGTGTTACAAGCTTTATCAAACAGGTCGTGGTAACGAACTATAGTTAGGAGCGGCCCGGCTCAATAGTAACCAAAACTCTAAAAAACAGGATTATGATACTAATAGATATATCAAAAGAATCGGATTTTTATGCTGATTTTAAAGTATATAAGTTTCATCAGATTTAGTCTCACCCATCAAAAAAAATGAGCCTCAGGAAATCTGCCTTTTTTTGGAAAATAGGGGGAAAATCACCTAAACATCATAGTATCTTAACGAAAATCACACCATCACATCCAGCATATAAGAATACCCTACTGTAGAAGTTTCAAGCGCCTATCTATAAAAATGTGGAATTTTGTACTTTTTACAGGAAGAGCGATCACGAGTGCGTGTATTTTTTTCCCAGGGGGATCGTAACAACCCAGTGGTTCTAGAATGTCAGAAATGGGCTTTTTCTAACGGAAACTAAAAGTTCTAGTGCCCTTTTAAGTGACTAAGAAAATTGGAGGGCACCTAGACTCCCTCCAACGCTCATTTTCTCACAAAGTCACCAGATCAAAATTAGAGATAGCCTCTTTGAGATAGCCATTGCTCAGCATAGTCGAAAAACTTAATGATTACTACGGATGATTTACTCCTCCACAGGTCCCTTTGAGAGGGGCTGCAAGTCACAAACTTTGACCATCGTTTAAGTATTTAAATGGTTATTGGAAAGTGTTTATTACGGGTGGATTTTTCTTTTGGTTGGGGGTTATTGGGGTCAAGGGGATGGGGTTACGTGGGATAATTTTTTCATGGAAAATTTATCATAGGAGAAGAAAAATTCCATGAAGGGGGCGCAGGATTTTCTAGTATCCTTTAAAAAATAATGAAAAAATAAATATGAAAAAGTTTTTTTTTATCTGGATGTAAGGAGCATCATTAAAAATTCAAACGAACAGAAATTATTACACATATTAGGAGGTTTATCTCCTCCTAAATACCGCGCTCTTTACGCTAAAGTATTTTTTGTAATTTCTACTATTTATTCTATGACCTTTGTGATCCAGAGGTAATTCTCAAAGAATTGGGATAAAATTTAATATTTTGTGTAAAGAGCAAGGTATTGACGAGGGGGCGAACCCTCTCATATACGTAAAAAAATATACGATTATAGAATCTTGTTACGTAAGTTAATTCGTAAGTTACGTATATTTATTACTAATAAAAACGTTCGTAACAAAAATTAAAAGTTCTAGTTGCCTTTTTAAGTAACCGAAAAAATGAGGGGAAAATAGACCTCCTACGCCGCCCTTTTTTTCTCAAAATCATCCGATCAAAACTATAAGAAAGCCATCTAGCCACAAAAAAATAATATGCAAATTTCGTTTTAATTATTCACGTGCGAAGAGCCAAAATCAAAGCATATGTTAATTCAAAAATGTTCGGAAATTACATTAAAAAAACAAGTTTTTTCAACTGAAAGTAAGAAGCGATATTAAAACTTAAAACGAACCAAAATTACTCCGTATATGAAAGGGGCCGTTCCCTCCTAAACACCCCGCTCTTTACGCTAAAGTTTTTTATTGTTTAAAAAAGTAGAGTTGTGAGAGAGGGTTAAGCATTAGCGTAAAGAGCGGGGCGCCTGGGAGGGAATTGCCCTTTCATATACGGAGTGATTTCTGTTCGTTTGAAGTTTTAATGTCGCTCCTTACTCTTAGTTGAAAAAACAAGAAAACAAGAAAAATCGTACAAGTACAAGAAAAATCAAACCGAATTTGAAAATTAACTTTGGAAGTTTTATTCCTTATACGAGGGGTTCTTCCTTTGGGGGGACACCCTTCATATATGGAGGGGGAAACCCTCAATAGTGGGGGCATAATGACTTTGAAGAGACCAATAGCCGCTACTCTTCTTCCTTTAATGATTTAAAATGACGAAGAAGATAGCAACAATTTCCTCAAGACCCAAGTGTTGCTCATTTTCTTCAAGACGCAGGTGCTTTTTACGAAATAGGGAATGTTTTCTCAAGAGATGTAGGTGCGTGTTACGTCATATGGAATGTTTTCTTTGAGATTCAGATGTTAATTACGCAGTAGGGAAAATGATAGACCTATGAAAAATAAAAGACCAAATGAAAGATGTATAAATTACTTAAAAACCTTTGAGGGCAAGGAAAAAACCTTCAGGGCCTAGCCGTACCCGGAATTATTTGATTTTTACATAATAGCAGATGGTTTACTTGAGGACAGTTTTTGGTTGTTACGTAATAGGAGTTCTTAGCGTCCAACAGTCAAGTAAGGAATCCGCGGTTGTACTTGGAGATTGCGGACACTTGGGATATTACGTACGTACACCTGTATGTTACGTAATAGGAGATGGTTTACATATGTTATGGATGATGCATTCTAACGTGACATTTTAGACGTTAGGGGCCCGTGGAGAATCTTTAGTTGTAATTAGGGTTAGCACACAAATGAGGTTATGTAATGATAATGTCCATGTGCGAAGTTCTGTAATACTTCAAGAGATGTTTTCCTCCGGATTTAATTTTTCTTCTATTTTTTTTCAGGGAACCCTTATAATCTAAAGATTTGTTTTGCATTACGATTCGAAAGAGATTTCCCCTTAATAGAATGGGACATTAAGCACCTGGGCTATGAAAGCCTCCCTAATATTTTGATTTGGCTAATACTTTCTACGCTATAACCTATTCCACTTAGAGGGGAATTACCTGCACGCTTTCTAGAACGATTAAATTGGTCGCATGTTTCCAATCCTTTCCACCTGAGAGTGCAAAAGCATCCTAAAGCTATTGATTTTTGATCTATTAGATGTACCTAACTGTTACAACCCATTAATTTAAACATTGATATTATCAATACGAAACTTTACTTTCATTTACAAGAATTGTTTTCTCAATTTAATTCCTACCCATTTTAAGTCTGTTATTATAGCCTATTTTAAATATGAGGGTGACAGGGTAGCCAAATACATCAGCGTTTCCCGCTATCAACGTTAAAGTTGGACTTTCTTATAAAAACACACTTCGAAAACAATAATTACTCTCTGAAAAGTAGAACCACTAAAAATAAGTTTCTTGGGAATTTTTCAGGAGAAAAGTTCATCGGGCAAATATTGTGCTTGGGAATGCCTGTCACCCCTTCCTTAGCTGTAAATACGAATGAAAGCTTTTGCGTCACATTTGAAATGGCTATTAAAACAGCTGAGCTGTCACCTCTTAGCAGTAACACCAATTCACAATATTCAAGAATGTGGGGGGGGGGGGGCAAGATTTATTTTTTGAAATCTAGGGGAAACAAATTTGTCGTTATTTTAATTTTTTTAATAAATATGCAAATAAATTGGTTTTCCAATGCAAATACCTTCTTTCGGGTATTTTTTTAAATTTAGGGTAACAGAAGAAATTGAATAGAGAGAACAAATCCTCCTCCCCCCAAGAATTAACAAAAACACTTCGCCTCAGTCTTCTAATCGCACGTTTAGTCCAAATATATTACTTCAAATTAAGGGGAGCTAGACGGTCGATACTCCTCTACACTTTTCTGAAGGACCTCTTCTAAAAATTTGGGTGTAATTGTGATTGTGATACTCCTGACACTCGTTCTCCCAAGAAACAAGATTAACTGACCTTCCCCTAATACTCTGGGTTACTGGCGAATATTTATGCAGAGCGTATTGAAGTTCGGGCATTAAATTCATATTTTTTTAATCATATCTTTTGGGGGCGTTACATGGATGATGTAATTTCACTTTGGAACTATGGGGAAAATGAACTTGTTTTTTTTTTTTTTAGATCACCTTAATACATATGATAGGAATTTACAGTTTACCTTAGAAATTGAAATTGCAAATAAAATCTCATTCCTAGATGTTCAAATTATTCGTAAATTAGATGAACTCAATTTTACTATTTGCAGAAAACCAACACAAAACAATAGATATTTACATTTTGAATCAAACCACCCACGACAAGTTAAAAGAGGTGTCGTAATATCTCTCGTCAATCGTGCCCTAAACATTTGTTCTGATTCCTACATCACAGCTGAACTAGACTTTATCAGGGACATACTTTTCGGAAATGGGTATCCTTTTTTATTTATTAATAACACAATTAATCGTAGAGTGAAAAGACACTCGCATAAAATCAACGATAATTTACCATTTCAGAATCCTGATAAGCCCCAAAACATAATTTGCCTCCCATATATCCCAAAAACCACTAGGAATCTTAAAAAGTATGAACAGAAAATAATCTGTATTACCAATAATGAATCTCATTTAACACCAATAATTTGAAAATCCTAAATCTCCTAAATTCTGGTAAAGATAAAACACCAGTTACTCGCCAAAGAGGTGTCTATCAAATACCATGCGACTGTGGCAAATTCTATGTAGGGAGAACCCACCAAAATTTCGAGAAATGCCTAAAACAACATAAGGGTGATATAACCAAAGCTCTGAATTCTAACATTACTTCTGTTTTTTTTTATTCTGCTTTAAGCAGCCATATTTTTGAAAATCCTAGCCACAAAATACATTTTGAAGAATCCACCATTATTAGCAATGATCTAGGCATAAAGCAAGTAGTTCGAGAAGCAATTGAGATCAGACTTAAGGTTAATAATACTATTTCCTTAAATAGGGATTTAGGAGAATATTCACTAACTGAAATCATTTCATTTCATTTTAAAATGATTTTACTTCATTTTTTTAAATGATTTAAATGATGATTCATTTAAAGAAGATGATTTTAAATACATTTTCTTTCATTTCAATGAATTGTCTCGTTTCATCCCAATTTATTTATCAGTACTGGTTGAACTTCGCTGAGGTAAGGATACTGGGACTGCTGTGAAAAACGGTTCATTTGAGTTTTATTGATTTTATCCTCTTGTAAGCTGCTTTTATTATATATCTGTATTGCTGAGGACGGCCCTTGGACATAAGGCCGAAATATTCATTCTAATTTGTTTCCCAGTGTCTTGAGAAATTCCCTGTTGTTCTTCTTCTTTTGCTGTTTGTAATGTATAACCTAGATTATTTTTTTATAATCAGTCTACAATAACCGCTCATTGTGAATGAACCTCTTTTTTCCGTCCCCATAGAATTATGGTCGAGCAAAAAATTTTTGCTCTTTAGCACAATTCAGGAAGGATTTGATATTACTGTTTTCAGATTTCTTATGCTACTTTTAAAGGGCACTAGAACTTGAAATTACCATTACGGGCCATGCCAGTATTCTATACCAGCCATTCGACACAGTTAAAAAAAGAGAACAAAAACTTTGGAGCTTTAAACGGATTTAAGATAGGAATTATAACTTGGCAAGCCACTGAATGAGAAAAAATGTCTAAATGAGACTAAAAATATGACGGAAATCGCTCTGTTCTCGATAATTTTATGGTTTGCGATGCGTCTCTCACAAAAAAAAATTAACCACCCCTCGTTAGGGTGCCTAAAATTTCATCTTCATAACTGTAGGTAGAGTTGAAATAGTAGTCATAGCAGTAGTATAACTTCTCAATTTAATACAAATAGCCGTTGCCATGAAATTGTTGATTAGCTGTTTTTATAACCTGTATATTCATTTACTTCTTAAAATTTTTACCTTAGTGCTATTAACCTTATTGCCTTTTGTCTTTATTGCACATATTGCCTTTTGATCAATTGTCATTGGATTATAATAAACTGGATTTTCATTAAAAATTTTACTCGGGAATGCCGGATGGGGGTTGCTTTCTATATTTTGAAAATGATTTATTTGTATTTTCAATAAGAAAATTGAAATACTTACCCCCTTGCCCAGCTTTCGAGAAAACTAGATCTTTTTCTAAATGATAGAAAAATCTTCCCACTTACGTTTATATAAATTGGTGTCCCTACTTCTGCATGAATTCTATAATAACTATTTTAAAATTAATATTTTTGTTAAGCATTTGAAAAGTTTAAATTTTGCCGAAACAGAAAAATATATTTGAAAGTAAGGAATTATGCATTTTATTGGTTTTATTAGCATGTTATAACCAGTTAAAACTTATACAAACTATATTATTTAAACCATTATAAAAAACATTAAAGTTGAGAGCTGGACAAAGCTGGTTTTTATGGAACATGCAAGTATTAAAAGGACACATAAGCAACATCATAGGCAGCGCTGCTCTACCATAGCTAGAGATGTTACAGATATTTTAAAGGAGCTAGTTTGATTAGGATTTCAAAGTTCTAGTACACTTTTTAAGAGTCAAAAGTGAGTGGAGGACAATCAGCCCTCCTCTATAGCTCATAATTTTCAAAAAAATTACAATCAAAATTTAAGATTGCCATTTTGTCGAGCATAGTAGGTCAATCCCCAACAGGTATGCAATTTACCGATTATGTTTAAAAACTAAATGTTGCCTTAAGATTAAATAAAAAATAAGACAATTAATAAGAATTTCGTAGAGTAATTCTGTCAACTCTTTCTATTGTATCAGTTCCCTTGGAAAATTGTCACCTCAAAAATATCCCTCCTCTAGAAAGAGTCTTCCAATAGAAATTCACCCAAAGAACATCCGTCCCCCCAAAAAGTGTTCTTTATACTTCCCAAACGCAAATACTATGCGTAAATAATAGACAAATTTGAAAACTTAGAGGCCTCTTCCCACGGATTGTGGGGAGTCATTTTATATTCAAAGACAATGCTATCTAATCTTTCAACTATACTGAACAAAATAGCTGTCTCAAAATTTTCATCCGACAATTTTGGGGGGATTTTTAACTGAAAGTAAGGAGCAGCATAAAAACTAAAAACGAACAGAAATTATTCTGTTCTAACCTGCATTAGTTGAAAAAAGTTCAGAAATTATATAAAAAATAAGTTTTTTCATTAAAAGTAAGGAGCCACATTAAAACTCAAAACAAAGAGAAAATATTACCTACATGAAAAGGGCTTTCACCTCCTTAACGCCTCTCTCTTTATAATAAAAAAAGAAATCACCAATGCAATAGCACAAACACAGAAATGAAGATACACCATACAAAAAAAAACAGAAAAAAAACATGTAAACACAAAAGAAAGACAGAAGGAGAAAGGAAGACTGTTTTCCTACTTTAGTAATTAATATAGATCAGTACTTGAATGAGGCCTTAGCCCTACTCATCCATCCAATTACATAGGTCAAACAGCATAGCCAAACTCAATCAAATATAAAGAGTAATCCATGGACAGGCAGTCATGTCGTAAGTAAGTATAAGTCGTCATTTAGCAAATATTAAAAACAATAAAAAAGACAGATAATTCAGAGGCGACAACCCAACGCCAAGGCTCATCAGGAGAATACACACTTGCCTTTAGGGTTTTGGCACTTTAAATTCCCTATCCAGGCAAGTGGTGTGCCTAACGTAAATTCCCCATGGTATCCCCGTGCTAGGTATCACCCCCGAAATATATGCTTATGAAGAAACACATCTAAAACAACCAAGTAACTCTAGAGCTAGCTTACCATACTGAAAGAAAATAAACATCAGGAGATACAAGATCTAAAATATGTCATATAGGAGGTTCAGCAAAAAAGTATGTAAAAAAGTAAAGTATCAGTACAGCATTGCTGAAACTCTGGGATAGCTATTTCGGAGTTGCCCTACCCTATTTATAGTCAATTCCTAAGCCTTAAGAAAGTCACAGAAGCCTTTAAACAAAGCGTAGTTTATTTTTCTTTGCTTTCAGGTGCTTCATCAGGTTGAAAAGTTCTGTCAAGTTACAAAAAAAAACTGCTCAGGTGTTTTGACTCAATGTGTTTGAATTGACGTAGTAAAGAGCAATGTAAAGGTTTCAACGTGAGTTTTGTCAGAGAGCAGTGTACTTTAAGTTTAGTTATTTCCTTTTTTTAATTAAACTCGATTGAACCTTGAACCAAAGCTCCTTTTATGGACTATGAATGAATTAGTCTATTGATAACCTGTTGAATTGTGCAAATCACACGGCGGAGCGAAAAGAAAAAAAAAGACATACAGAATATGTGGCGTTGAATTTATTCTTTTACTAAGTGTGGTCACAACTCAACTTTTTAGAACAATAAAGAAAACTTTAAAGTAAAGAGAGAGGCGTTGAGGAGGGAACAGCCCCTTTCATATACGGAATAGTTTCTGGTCGTTTAGAGTTTTAATGTCGCTCCTTACTTTGAAAAAAACAACTTTTTTCATGTAATACCAAGAAGAAACATCGTTTAGCATAGGCAATAACTCTTCATTTCAGCTTTAAGTTTTCGAACATTTGCTTTTCGTATGACTTAAATAAGTTTTGAAGTTATATATCTTATGTAATTATTCTATGAAAAATGTTTTACATACATTAATAACAGTGCTGGATATGTAATTTATGTTCTGAAGTTTTTATATATAGATAAAACAATCGGTATAAAACTAATAGAAATTTTACATGACGGCCTATATACTTTCGTTGTTGCTTTTATCTTTAGTTCTTAGTTTTGACAAACAATTTTTTAAAGGTTAATTAATCTGATGACCGTAACTGTGAATCTGATTAACAGCATACGAGTTCTGAGTATTGACCATATATTCGATTCACCACTATTGTGGATGTAACCCATGAGAGACAACTACATATACTTATGCTTGCGCCTGTTGTTTGCTAGCCTGCCAAATTGACATTTAACGAAAAAATCACTAGCATAACACTATTTATCAGTGTGATGAATGATTATTTTGCTTCTTTTCCATGTTATAAGCAGGCGTACTAATAAGAAGGGCTTAAAATTAGCCCTTAGATGAGGAAAAAATACCTTTAGATCGGTGTTTTGTTTGTTCTCAAGCGAAAATTACCCTTTAAATTTCGATAAATGCCTTTTCGCCTCTCTATGCAGAGAATAGAGCAAAATCCTTCCTTCCTCCCTATTCTCCAGATTTGGCAAACAGGGCTTATCCCCCGATCGGCAAAAACTGGTTATCGCTGATCTAATTGAAAAATTTACTTTTACTTTTTAATTTTTTCCTTGTCCATCCAAAGCCCCACTTTTTTGTCCAACAAATATGAGACCTATTTTCTTTTTACTCTAGTTAAGGTAGTTTAATTACTGGATACCTGTGAAAATTTTGAAAAAGATCTTTTTTTTGTATTTTATGAAAAAAATTTGTTCACCCCTTCACAAATTTTAACAAGCGTCGGTCTTATTGTTTCTTTAAGAAGAACAACCCAAAGAAAATGTTTTCTCCCAATAAAAAAAAACTTTTCCACAAATTAGTTTTTCAAGGAAAGTAAAGAGCTCCGTTAAACCAGGAATTAGCAAAATTAAAATCAAATAATCTACCAAGAGTAAAACCACCACAAATCAGCATCAATAGATAAATCAAACCGAAAACGAACAGAAATTACAGTAAATGACCGAGTCAGAGTCAAAATGAGCAGAAGTTAATAGGATTAAGGCTCACAACCCCTACAGCTTCTTAAGGCCAAAAGTAATTTGCACTCTACTTAAAAAATACACCCTTTTATTTTTTAAAATCTTAATAATTTGTATTTATTAAAGCTATTAAGCGAAATACATGCAAATTATGTTCTGACCTGAGAGAATATAGGTGTTTTGAGGCCTAATCATGTTATTTTCTGATTATTTTGAGTTTGGTTCGGTTATTCATTGTAATTTTAGTTCATTTTGGGATTCATTTGTTTATTGATGCTTATTTGTGGTAGTTTACGCTTGGTTGATTATTTGATTCTATTTTTGATCGTTTTTGGTTTAATTTCGTTCTTTACTTTGTCTTGAAAAACATATTTTGCGGAAAAAGTTCTTTTGAGTCAATTTTCAGTAATAATAAAAAATATATTGGGAGGAAAAGATTTTCTTTGGATTTATTTTTATTAAAGAAAAGATAAGACCGATGTTTATTAAAATCTGTGAAGGGCGGGACAAATTTTTCCATGAAAATTTAAAAAGGATCATTCTTAAAATTGTTGCTGGTGTACCAGTAATTACACTGTACTTTAGGGTTGCTTTCCAATTTTTAGATGGAAATCTGCAAAAACTTCTGCAAAAATTACAGAAAATTCTTACTCTTCGAATCGCAGTTTCCGGGGTATATATTTTCAAAGAGGGGTTGGGCTCACTGAATGTCATTTTATGGAGGAATTTCCTCTTACAAAGCAAGGTTCGACCTCCTAGTACTATTTATTAAAGCTGATAACCATAGAAAAAGAGTATAGATTAATGCCACTTATATGTGCGCATAGTTTTGAAACCTTTCAACTATGCTGAACAAATGATTATTCCAAATTTTGAGCGGACAATTTTTTTAAAAAAGGGACGTATGAGGAGGGCTAGTTGCCCTAGAATTCTTTTGGTCAAATAAGAGAGTGCATTAGAAATTTTAATTTCCGATGAAATGAGCCCTCTGCCGATGTTCTAGGACCAGTGGTTCGGTACGATCATCCCTGGGGAAAAAACACACATCCGTGATCTTTCTTCTTGCGAAAGATACAAAATACAACATTTTTTTCATATAAGAGCTTGAAACCTCAATAGAATAGGAAGTTATTCATGCTTATTAGGCATTTCAATTACGCACATAGTGCTTGTAATTGCAGAAAACTCGGAGAATTATTGGAGTAGCAATTAGATATTAGAAATAAAACTATAACCCTACCTCGATAGATACCATACCTCTCTTAATCCCTTTCGAATTCAGTCATCAAACTATAATCGAATTTACCTTATCTAGTTGTGTTACAAGTTTTATAATGAAAAGGACCAAGTTAGATTTTTTTTTCAATAGCTTCTTTTTTTCATTCAGAAAATTATATTTAATGTCCACCTACTTTCCTTTTATCAATGGCTCTATTTTTGACCTATTTCTAGATGTAAAGGATATATTCATGTCCAATCCACTTTCAAAGGTTTTAATCACTTTCAAAGGAAGAAAATCAAATTTGGAACTGACAGATCATAAAGAAAAAAAAAAAACCTTAAATATGAAGAAAAACTTGACCTGAGCAATTGTTATGAAAAAGGAAGTGTTGAACATATTAGTAATTTTTCGATAAAATAGTCTTTCGAAAATTGCTTATACTTGTGATAACGCTCTAAGGTCAATATCTGATATTGTGTGAAATCGGAAGTTCTAAAGACGGTATATTCGCAAAAAGCTAACTTGACACATAGTGGGAGATGTAATGGACCACTATTTTCCTTTTTTTTTTTTTTAGTTAGCTTACTGTTTGATTAATAATATTGAATAATAAATCTA